>NW_020867707.1:0-28691 GCF_003369695.1 Bos indicus x Bos taurus
GGAAATCCTCTAACATCCCAAATTACTATCCCATTAGTCAGCTGCCAGTCCTTGTAAACTTTGTGTTAGGATTCTTTCCAGTAAATTTACAATTGAGGTGTTAAGTCTAATATCCCTTCTAAGAAGTGAACAGATGTTTCAGGCACAACTGTTTTTCTAAAGATCAGTCTTGCTTTGGTCTATCTAGCTGTAAAAACAATTAAGAAAACATGGGACTCTGCAGTGATGTTTCAGTAACTCAAAATATGTTAACTCTAGAGAAATGACTCTACAAATAATAAATGCTGGAGAGGGTGTGGAGAAAAGGGAACCCTCTTACACTGTTGGTGGGAATGCAAACTAGTACAGCCACTATGGAGAGCAGTGTGGAGATTCCTTAAAAAACTGGAAATAGAACTGCCTTATGATCCAGCAATCCCACTGCTGGGCATACACACTGAGGAAACCAGAAGGGAAAGAGACACGTGTACCCCATGTTCATCGCAGCACTGTTTATAATAGCCAGGACATGGAAGCAACCTAGATGTCCATCAGCAGATGAATGGATAAGAAAGCTGTGGTACATATACACAATGGAGTATTACTCAGCCATTAAAAAGAATACATTTGAATCAGTTCTAATGAGGTGGATGAAACTGGAGCCTATTATACAGAGTGAAGTAAGCCAGAAGGACAAACACCAATACAGTATACTAATGCATATATATGGAATTTAGAAAGATGGTAACGATAACCCTCTATACGAGACAGCAAAAGAGACACTGATGTATAGAACAGGCTTATGGACTCTGTGGGAGAGGGAGAGGGTGGCAAGATTTGGGAGAATGGCATTGAAACATGTGAAATGTCATGTATGAAACGAGATGCCAGTCCAGGTTCAATGCACGATGCTGGATGCTTGGGACTGGTGCACTGGGACGACCCAGAGGGATGATATGGGGAAGGAGGAGGGAGGAGGGTTCAGGATGGATTTTCTTTTAAAAATTTAGAAAAAAAAAAAAAAAGCTACAAGGATATACTGCATGACACAGAATATACAGCCAATATTTTATAATAACCATAAATGGAATATAACCTTTCAAAATTGTGAATCAGTATATTGTACAGCTGTAACATATAATGTTATACATCAACTATATTTCTATCACAATTAATTTTTAAATAAATTTTTAGAAAAATTTTAAAAATAAAAAAAATAAAAAATAAAAGAGAAATGACTCTGGGATCAATGTGTAATCTTGATTCTTTCATAACTAAAACCATTCATATTAAATGCTGCAAAATTTTTGCTATTGATAAACAGTAAAAGTTTGAGGAATTCTTCATGGAGAGTGACATTTTATCAGGGCCATAAGTTGGTGAAGAATTTTCACTGGGAGTGAGGGGGCATTCCCAGCAGAGCTAAGCTACAAAATTAGAAGCTGAAAAAATGTGCTTGTTGAACTAAAGTAGCGGAGATTTTTCTATCATATTCTATGATTATGTAAAAGAAAAAAGAAGATAAAGCCATATAGGTAACTGAAACCAAATTACAAAAAACTTGCACTTAAATAAGTACTATGGACTTTATTCTTCAGGCAATGGGAAACAAAGATTTATGAGAATGTGCGTTGCTGATTCCCTCATGAAGACTCACTCAGTTCTGGAGATGCAAAATACTGTGGTGCTTCAGATAGGAAAGGCATGCTGTTGTTACCATTAAGCAGGAAGGTAAGAGTAAAAACTCGTAGGCTCTTGAGTGTGACTCAAAAAAAGGAACCACTTTCAATTCTGATCCTGTCACGTATTTGCTATATGACTTTGGGCAAGGTATTTAACATCCTGCTCTTTATTTTCCTCATGTGTAAAAAAAGAAATGATAATGGTACACTATGTAAAATAGCATCTTATCAAGATTAAATAGCGTTTTAAGTACTGCTCATCGGTAGTGGTTAGAACAGCACCTAATACACAGCAATCACTCAATGTCATTTATTAGTACTATTACTCTGTAAGCACTGTCTCTATGTTATATACAGATTATCTGCTATCATGCACACTATAAGCTACATAATAAATTGACAGAGTAATCTAATATGAACTATTCAATAAATAACTCCACACAAAAATCGCCACTTTACAGCAGAGGTCATTGAAACTCAAAGATGAGGAAATAACTTTATAAAGTGGCACACTTGTTAAGTTAGAGATCTGGGATCCAATGTGGTCATCTGACTTTGAAATCTGAGCTCTTCATCACCACTTTCTTCTGCTTTGTGCACTTGTATTAGTTAAAGTAGATTAGCAAAACAAGAGAGAAATGCATTTCACCAATCTTGTCCTCAAGATAAAGAATTACATGGTCTTATCTGGGTCCATGAAAGCATCATTTTAGATGTTCCATTAGCCAAACATTTGCCTTTCCATCCACCCATACACACACAGCAAGCCCAAATTCTCAATAATAAGTATATTTGACTTGAGCTCCTTGTATCTCCAAAGATTGAATTTCAAAAAGTCTACATCTGATCATCCATCAACTTGACACCTCCCTCTAGCCTTCATTTCCTTCTCTCTAATCAATAGAAGTGGCATGATGAGGGCTGAATTTTACACAGACTGTTCTGGCATCAGTAGGCTGGCTGTATTGAAGCAGGAAAAGAATACAAAAAAGAGTCCTGTTTAGAAGAATAAAAGGGGCCTGAACTTAGTGAGTAGCAAAAGGAATTTTTAAAGAAAAGAAAAAGCAACAAGGTATTACAGAGTTAAAGCTGAAAGAATCTGACAGCTAATTCTATGGGGAAGGTGAATGGAAGGGAGAGTGCTTTGATCCATGATGACTAAGACAATTACGAGCCCTGTGAATTACCAGGTGCTATTGTTGCTGTTAAGCTTCTCTGGTGGCTGAGAGGGTAGAGTGTCTGCCTGCAATGTGGGAGATCCGGGTTCGATCCCTGGGTTGGGAAGATCCCCTGGAGAAGGAAATGGCAACCCACTCCAGTATCCTTGCCTGGAGAATCCCATGGACAGAGGAGCCTGGTGGGCTACAGTCCATGGGGTCACAGAGTTGGACACGACTGAGCGACTTCTCTTCACTTCATGTTGCTGTTTAGTCAGTTGCTAAGCTGGGTTCAACTCTTTTGCCACCCCGTGGACAGTAGCCCGCCAGGCTCCTCCGTCCATGGGATTTCCAAGGCAAGAATACCGGAGTGGGTTGCCATTTCCTTCTCCAGGGGATCTTCCCAACCCAGGGATAGAAACCATGTCTCCTGCATTGCAGGTGAATTCTTTACTACTGAGCTACCTGGGAAGCCCAAATTATGGGTTATGTGGTACCTTAAGGAACAACAGGGTATAAGACGGTTCATATAAAAGCAGCCTGGAAAACCTAAACCCAAACAGAAAACATAATTAAATACAACGTTTTCTTGAGCTTTGTGTCACACTTCCTTGAATATATGCTATAAAATTTCAACTCTGAACCAAAGTTTCTATCCTCTTTTTCTCTAGTTTCTCAAATTCTAATAACCTACATCTAGTATCAGCTGGCTGTTTTTTCACGTTCCTGCCTCTGAGAATATGGATCAAAATTTCAAACTTCTAGCAATTTTCTGTTCCTTCCTATTATTCTGAGTAAAGAAAAAGATAAGTATAAAATAATGAAAATGTAATAAATTTGATTTTAAATATATCCAGTTGAACTATTGAGTTGCTGTTGCTGTTGCTGCTGTTAAGTTGCTTCAGTCATGTCCGACTCTGTGTGACCCCATAGACGGCAAGCCCACCAGGCCCTGCTGTCCCTGGGATTCTCCAGACAAGAACACTGGAGTGGGTTGCCATTTCCTTCTCCAATGCATGAAAGTGAAAAGTGAAAGTGAAGTCACTCAGTCGTGTCTGACTCTTAGTGACCCCATGGACTGCGGCCTTCCAGGCTCCTCCATCCATGGGACTTTCCAGGCAAGAGTACTATTGAGGGTATAGTCCAAATACAAGTCTATGAGATTTAGTAAAAACAATTCATTAGAGATATATATTTAGTGGTCATCTAAACAGGGAGAATTGCTTAGCTACCAAAAAAAAAAAAAAAATGAATAGATACAAAGAGAGAAGTATTTAGGAGAGAGGAGAACTGGCTCAAGAATAGATCATAAAGGAATGTTTAAACTTAGAGGGAATTGATGCTTTTGAACTGTGGTGTTGGAGAAGACACTTGAGAGTCCCTTGGACTGCAAGGAGATCCAACCAATCCATTCTGAAGGAGATCAGCCCTGGGATTTCTTTGGAAGGAATGATGCTAAAGCTGAAACTTCAGTACTTTGGCCACCTCATACAAAGAGTTGACTCATTGGAAAAGACTCTGATGCTGGGAGGGATTGGAGGCAGGAGGAGAAGGGAACGACAGAGGATGAGATGGCTGGATGGCATCACTGACTGGATGGACGTGAGTCTGGGTGAACTCCGGGAGTTGGTGATGGACAGAGAGGCCTCGAGTGCTGCAATTCATGGGGTCACAAAGAGTCGGACATGACTGAGTGACTGAACTGAACTGAACTGAACTGAACCCAGAAAGAACACTGGAGAGGGAGAGAACAACCAGGAGAACTGTGGTCTCACAGAAGCAGTGAGAGAAGTGGAGACGGCCTTACGTGTCTTATTCAGAGAATCATAGGAGATTATGTATTGTTTTGACTTGTTCTTGTTCCCACCTTCAGATAACAGTATTTCCTCCCTCGCTTCTTTCAATTAGAAAGAACTTTCTATTAGTGTAGAGAAGAACTTATATTTCTGATACTAACTGTGGTTCCAATTAGAGTCATTGATTCTAGTACCATGTCTCCTCTCTCATGAAATACAAGGGTTCTAGAGTCCCAAACTGGGTCAGACATAGTACTGCAGCCCATGACCACAATGGTGTGTGTGCGTGTGTGTGTGTGTGTGTGTGTGTGTGTGTGTGCACACGTGCACACTCAGTCATGTCCAACTCTTTGAGACCCATGGACTGTAGGCCACCAAGTTACTCTGTCTCTAGGATTCTCCAGGCAAGAATACTGCAGTGAGTTGCCATTTCCTACTCCAAGGGATCTTCCCAACCCAGGAATTGAACCCACATATTTTGCATCTTCTGCACTGGCAGGTGGGTTCTTTACCACCATACCACTTGGGAAGCCCATGATCACAATTATTAGGACTCAGATTTGGAACCAGAGTCCAATCAATTAGAATCCCTCCTCTATGGCAGGGACAAAAAGATGAGTAAGAACTGTCCTTAAGGTTCACAAATCTATGAAAATATGAGCTTGGAACTTTAAACTAATGGTTTTGTCTCCCAGATTGGAGGATTTAGTCCATGGTAGGATATTTGGAGAAGGCAATGGCACCCCACTCCAGTACTCTTGCCTGGAAAATCCCATGGACAGAGGAGCCTAGTAGGCTGCAGTCCATGGGGTCGCTAAGAGTCGGATACAACTGAGCGACTTGACTTTCACTTTTCACTTTCATGCATTGGAGAAAGAAATGGCAACCCACTCCAGTATTCTTGCCTGGAGAATCCCAGGGACAGGGGAGCCTGGTGGGTTGCCGTCTATGGGGTCACACAGAGTCAGACACGACTGAAGTGACTTAGCAGTAGCAGCAGCAGGATATTTAGAGAGAGACTTAAGAGGTATGGGAGGAAAGAGTCCTGCGTGTGTGTAAGTGACTTCAGTCATGTCCAACTCTTTGCAACCCTATGGACTGCTAGCCCACCAGGTTTCTCTGTCCATGGGATTCCCTAGGCAAGAACACTGGAGTGGGTTGCTATTTCCTTCTCCAGGGAATCTTCCTGACCCAGGGATCGAACCCGCATATCTCACATCTCCTGCATTGGCAGGCAAGTTCCTTACCACTAGCGCCACCATGGTATGCACAGAGAGAGTAAAGAGGTATGGGAGGAGAGAGTGCTGACAGAGCACAAATCTCAAAGAGCTTTAATAGGACACTCACTCCTGCTCTTTCAAGACTGACTTTTTACCACTTTATTTTAATTTGCATATTCCCTAGAATCACCCTAATAAATGATTCTGTTTACTTTGTTCAATCTCTTTATAATAGAGTTTCTGGTACTAACAACCAAGAATCCTGACTAAAGGACAGAGCATGAAGCATAAGGACTGAGAAGAATGGATTAGACTTTGTAACGTATAGTTCATAGGTAGCCTGAAAGAAGCCGGCATCAGTGTACTGCTGGCAACAGAAAATAGATGTTTAAAGGTTAAAGACCAAATGATGGGGAAGAAATGAAGTCAGTGAAATGGGCTAGATTTCTGACAAGTGTAAAAAGAAGGAAATAAGCAGTATCTTTAAGGACTAGCAGGGTTTATGAGTATAAAAGAATGTATCCTCTCTTACTATAAATATGAGTAATTCTTACTGTATAAATCAATGGATGTGTTATTACAAAGTAGCTTTTATTAATATATTGTGATTCAAAAGGGTACACAGCTTCTCTTCAGGAACTGTCCTTGGCATTTTCCAGTATATGGAAACAAGATCAACCAACCTCGTAGAGTTATAAATTTTTAAAAGCTTTGGTTTTACTGCCATTTTTTAATGAGTTCATTTCTGTTTTGAAAATCTATTTATTAAAACTGCTTTTGAAAATGTCAGTCATTTTCAGTTATGCCCAGGGAAGCCAAACAAAAGGATTTCAGTTGATTTGGAGACTATTTAAAAGGTGCAATAGGGATTCCTGTGGGGAACTAATGGCCACGGAAACAAATAAAAGGCAGAACTTGCTGATACAGACTTGGTTATCTACCTCCTCATCTGGAAAATTCTCCTCTCAAAGCTATTCTTTCTCAAACTTGTAAACAGGTGGGAGGATGGGAGGAAGAAAAGGTTGTCTCAGTACAGGAACTTTGTCCTCTGAGAGTGAACTAGAGTAGAGAAGAGGGGAAAGAGGAGGAAAGCTATGAACAGCATGTGTTTCCACTGCAGTTTACAAACATAACATGACCACAACTACACAGATATATAATATCCGACTTTATTTTTACAACATCCCTGTGAGAAGGTCAAAGAAGATGTCCTCATCCCCTTTTAAGAGTTAAGGTAAAGGCAGTTCAGAAAGGTTTATGTGATTTGCCAAAGATCACTTAGCAGCTAAGCGAGACAAGCAAGAACCCAGCCCAGACATATGGACACAAATTCCAGAATGCATGCTCTCTCTTGCCTCTTCTGTATCCAACTCTTTGAGCTGCTTCTCTACTGTGACAGAGGCTACATTTTCTGTGAAATATTTAGTGAACCTTTTGATTTCTTATGAAATTTTACAAAAACCTTAGGAGTGGATCTTTCTCATTTTGGAGTCCCGTCTAACTCCAGGTATATGAGTTATTCATTCCAATGCATACAATATGTTGTTGATAAATCTTTCCAGCTTAATGAAATCATAATAGTCACCAGAAGCAACAGGTAACATTTATCATGCAAATCACTGCATGGCATTTGTAAACAGGATCTAATGTTTAATCATGGCAGCCCTGAGACATGGGCATTTGCTTTTCAATAGAGGCCACTGAGTGGGGGACAAGGATATAAGTCTATGTCTAGATTAATCCATCAAACTATAGTAAAAAATGATGTATTTGCAAAAATAATGGTCTGTAGATCAGACCTCAGCATTTCCTCCTTAGAGGAAATTTCTTAACTTGCTATAAATTTCTCCAGATGTAGATGATGCTGGATTTGTATTCAAAACATTATAGATCTTTAAACGGTGAATGTGAGCCTTAGAAGAGAAGACTCGATTGTGCTAGCCAGATCTATTAACAGTATCAAAGTCTCTCTGGAACCAGTTTCCAAAATCATCTTTGTGAAAAATGAGGCAAATTATAGCATGTGCCCTGGTGATGGAGGCCGAAGTTTCTGCCTCAAAAGTTCCAATCCAAGCTTTATGCTTTCAGAATATCATAAACTATGATTGTAGTACTCTAGCAAACAGGAAATAATTGTCAGCAGTGCTAGATGGTTTGAAGGAGGCCGTGGTTTAAAAAGTTCAAAGCGCTTTCTTC
Source organism: Bos indicus x Bos taurus (assembly GCF_003369695.1). Classification (NCBI taxonomy): domain Eukaryota; kingdom Metazoa; phylum Chordata; class Mammalia; order Artiodactyla; family Bovidae; genus Bos; species Bos indicus x Bos taurus. Next base: position 8,031 of record NW_020867707.1, read on the forward strand.
CTTCTGTGAAGAATGCTTGTTTTCCCTCCAGTAGTTATTTCTCACAAAATCAAGCGGATGGACATCTTGAAAACAGGCTTTCTCAAAGACAGCTGCACCATTGCCTCAGTCATGAAGCTGAAATGACTACTGTACTCTTTAATGGGATTTTCAGGCAGTGGGACGATTACCTGAAAGCCCAAAATAATAAACACCTATCTTCTGCTTGTGACCTAAAAGGACTTCCCTTTCGTAAGCAAGGAGAGTCTGTGGCTGCTGTGTCAATGAAATTTCTTTGGAGGGATGTCTTGATTACGATTTTGTGTGTGGAAGTGTGAACTCAATCTGCTGAGCAGCCCTCCGCAACTGCCTTTGGTACAATCAGTAAAGAAGTTTTAAATTCCAAAGCAGCACTTAACGATTCTCTGTTAAAATAAGATTAGAGTACATTTTACTAAAAGGAAGTCCTTTTTATGGAAGAGGAATGATATATTTCATATTACTTAAAAGAACAAACACTTGACTTCTCCATCTTATTGCTGCTGTTTTTAACTGTCATCGTATTGAGTTCTCACCCCTGACAATATAAAAACTAGAATGAAATCACAGAGCAGAAAACTTTAAAAGAAAGTACCTTCTAGCACACAGTTCTTTGAATAAAGATGTCTATATGTGCTGGTATTACAAGAACTTTTTTTTTTAATGGCAGCTGGAGTATTACCAGTGGTAACCGCACAAATTTACACAACCTGATTTTGCTGATCAGTACTCACATCTCAGAAACTGGGACACCTCCTGAGACTCAATTAGTAATCTCCTGGCTCAGAAATCAACACTGAATTCACAAATACACAGTTATGTAAATATTGCTCTAGAATTATCCTAAATAACTTGAAATTTCTATCAGGATAAGCACCTTTTAATAACAAATCCTCTGTCCCTAAAAGTGGTTTCTACTATATTATTCATTGAAAATACTGAATAATTTCACATCACTAGGAATACTGATCTACCTTATATATCCTCTAATTGCCATGATATTTGTTTATAAAATGTTTAATCAGTTAGAAAAATAGCTTTCAATTTCTATGTCTATTGGGGTAAATTTTGGTAAATTATATTTTCCTAGGAAATTATTTATTTCACCTAAAGTTTTATATCTATTTGCATTCTTCTGTGTAAATAAATCTCTCATGATTTAAAAAAAAATTAGGAAAGATAACATTATTTTAAGCCATACCCACCTTCATTAACCAGTTTAAATAGGTCCATAGATTTGATAAGACAAAGTCAATAACAAAAGTTGAATTAATGAAAAACCTTTAACTGTCAAAACACTGTATTATCAAAATAAGAAAAATTAAAACAGTCTATAAGATCAAAATGCAAACACCTGTTGGATCATCGAAAAAGCAAGAAAATTCAAGAAAAAACATCTACTTACGCTTCATTGACTACACTAAGCCTTTGATTGTGTGATCACAACTAACTGTGAAAAATTCTTTGAGAGATGGGAATACCAGAATGTCTTACCTGCCTCCTGAGAAACCTGTGTGCAGGTCAGGAAGCAACAGTTAGAACCGGACAGGGAAGAGACTGGTTCAAAATTGGGAAAGAAGTACATCAAGGCTGTATGTTGTCACCCTGCTTATTTAACTTATATGCAGAGTACATCATGTGAAATGCTGGCTGGATGAAGCACAAGCTGGAATCAGGATTGGCAGGAGAAATATCAATAACTTCAGATATGCAGATGGTGCCACCTTTATGGCAGAAAGTGAAGAGGAACTAAACAGCCTCTTGATAAAGGTGAAAGAGGAAAGTGAAAAAGCTCGCTTAAAATTCAGCATTCAAAAAACTAAAATCATAGCATCCAGTCCCATCACTTCATGGCAAATAGATGGGGAAACAATGGAAACAGTGACAGACTTTTTTTTCTTGGGCTCCAAAATCATGGTGGATGGTGGCTGCAGCCATGAAATTAAAAGACGTTTGCTCTTTGGAAGAAAAGCTATGACAAATATGGACAGTGTATTAAAAAGCAGAGATACTGCTTTGCCAACAAAGTTCCATATAGTCAAAGCTAGTTTTTCCAATAGCCATATATGGATGTGAGAGTTGGACTATGAAGAAGGCTGAGCGCTGAAGAATTGATGCTTTATTTTTTTTATTTAAATTTTATTTTATTTTTAAACTTTACATAATTGTATTAGTTTTGCCAAATATCAAAATGAATCCACCACAGGTATACATGTGTTCCCCATCCTGAACCCTCCTCCCTCCTCCCTCCCCATACCATCCCTCTGGGTCGTCCCAGTGCACTAGCCCCAAGCATCCAGTATCGTGCATCGAACCTGGACTGGCAAGAACTGTGGTGTTGGAGAAGACTCTTGAGAGTCCCTTGGACTGCAAGATCAAACCAGTTATTCCTAAAGGAAATCAACACTGAATATTCACTGAAGGAATGATGCTGAAGCTGAAGATCCAATACTTTGGCCACTTAATGGGAAGAGCCAGCTCATTGGAAAGGACCCTGATAATGGGAAAGAATAGAAGACAGGAGGAAAAGGGGATGACAGAGGACTAGAGAGTTGGATGCCATCACAGACTCATCACAGAACATGAGTTTGAGCAAGCCCTGGGAGATGGTGAAGGACAGAGAAGCCTGGTGTGCTGCAGTCCACGGGGTCGCAAAGAGTCAGACATGACTGAGTGACTGAACAACAATGGGCTGCCATTTTAAAAAGTTATATTTTTCTGTACAGTAACATTTATAGATGAAAATACACAAATTGTAATGTAGAACTCAATAAATTATCACAAAATGACACACCTTTGTAACCACATCCTATGAAAAAAATGGAACATTACAACACCATAAATGACCCATAACTGCCAATAACATTTTGAAAATCATAGATTAGTAATATATGTTTGGGGACTTTATATAAATGGAATCATCTAGAAGTATCTGATTTCTTTGCTTGATATTATATTTTGGATATTATCTCCTGTGACACTTTTTGTTGCAGCAAATCATTAATTTTCTTACAGTATAATGTTACATTGTATGACTATAGTACTGTCTATATATACATTTTATTCTTGGTGAATATCTACTTTATTCCTCAGTTCAGTTCAGTCACTCAGTCGTGTCTGACTCTTTGTGACCCCATGAATTCCAGCACACCAGGCCTCCCTGTCCATCACCAACCCCCAGAGTTCACTCAAACTCACGTCCATCCAGTTGGTGATGCCATCCAGCCATCTCATCCTCTGTCATCCCCTTCTCCTCCTGCTCCCAATCCCTCCCAGCATCAGGGTCCTTTCCAATGAGTTAACTCTTCGAATGAGGTGGCCAAAGTATTGGAGTTTCAGCTTCAGCATCAGTCCCTCCAGTGAACACCCAGGACTGATCTCCTTTATAATGGACTGGTTGGATCTCCTTGCAGTCCAAGGGACTCTCAAGAGTCTTCTCCAACACCACAGTTCAAAAGCATCAATTCTTCGGCGCTCAGCCTTCTTCACAGTCCAACTCTCACATCCATACATGACTACTGGAAAAACCATAGCCTTGACTAGACGGACTTTTGTTGGCTAGTGTTTGGCTATTAAAATTGACTCTACCGTGATTATTTTTCTTTCCATTATTTTATTAATATGGTCACTTACATTGATTGATTTCTCAATGTTATCCTAACCTTGCATTACTAAAATAGACAAAACTCTGCTGTATTTTCCCTTTTATATATTGCTCTATTTGGTTTGCTTATATTTTGTATAGAATTTTTATAATTCATGGAAGATACTGATATTTGATTCTCCTCCTACAAATGCACTGTCAGTTCTGTTGTTACATCTTCCCTCATAAATTAAGTTTGGAAGTAATCTCTCTGTAGTATCTGTAAGATCTCTACTATTTTAATTACCCATTTAAGTTATTTGTATCTTCCCTCATTTTTTATGAACAATATCTTCAGGGTTTATCAATTTTAATCTATCTTTCTGAAGAATCAACTTTTGTCTTGGTTCCCTTTTGTAATTCTTTTCTGTTTTTAGTTGGTCTCCCACGATAATTGTGCATTTGTCTGTCAATTTTGCCTTATGTTTGCCTATGTTTTTTCAGGTTCACATGAATTTAGAATGATAATATCTTCCTGGTCAATTAAACATTTTATCATTATGCAACGTGCCCTTCTATTAATGTTATTTTTAACTTAAGATTTTTTTATTTGATATTAGTGTAGTTACAGAAACTTTCTCTTGCATCTTTTTACTTTGGAACTTTCTGTATCCTTCTGATTACAGTATATCTTTTATTTGCACCTTATGGTTTGAAGTTCTTTGGAGTTTAAGTCTGTCTTTTAATTGGAATATACAGCTTATTTACATTTAATCAAAATGCCAATAAGTTTTGCTTTTAATTTACCATATTATTTTTCCCACAAGTGATTTTAAAAGTATAAGAATCCAGACTTACTTGACAATATAAAATATCTATACTCAAAGTTCCAAATATTTCGCTGTCGTTTCTGGATTGGGGTTATGGGATCAGCCCATTACAAGAAAAGCAAATAAAACTGAAATATATAGTGCCCATGCTGATCTTGGCACTTCAAATTCAAGAGAGAAGCCTGTCGTGTAGAAAAGGGTCTGTTTGAGATGTTTTACAAGTGAATCTAGATCTTTCTTAGGTTGGCAAAGGAATTCAGCCCCCACCATCATTTCCTCATCATTCCAGTGAGCCATTTCCCTACCCATGTTCAGTAAAGCTGAAGGGTATCCCTGAAGGACTGGAAAAGTCTTGAAGTCCATGTCACCCCTGTGATTTTTATTCAGCAGGAGAATGGTTCCAAAACAACTTTACCCTCCATTTTCCAACGCTGAATTCCAGCACTGCTACTTTAGGAAAAGCAGAGACTCAAAGTACTTAGAACAACTGGAAGCCCCTTTCCTAACTTTCTTGCTGGCACAACAATATCCTCAATATCAGTGATGTGTTGATAACTTCAATAACAAGCCAGCCACCCCCTGCCCCATCCCTGGTGGCTCAGATGGTAAAGAATCTTCCTGCAATGCAGGAGACCTGAGTTCAATCCCTTGGTCAGGAAGATCCCCTGGAGAAGGGAATGGCAACCCACTCCAGTATTCTTGCCTGGAGAATTCCAGGGACTAGAGGAGCCTGGCAGGCTACAGTCCATGGGGTCACAAAGAGTCAGACACGCCTGGACAACTAACACTTGAGCACTTTTCACTTCCCCTCCCCAGAAAAAAAAAAATCCCTGATTTATAGTCTTTGCTTATTTCTGTAATATAAATACTCCCAACATAACCATTTTCAAGCTACCTTCCCAACAAAACTTGATTTGAAGTTTGAAAAAGATTTATATAATTGGCAGTCATGAGCCAGTATCAGCTGGTTTCATTTTACCTCGACAGTTTAATGAAAAAGGTCATAATGACTATGGAAGTGCCCTTATGCGAAGCATGTTATTTTATGAAGAACTTATTTTAAACACATTGCTTATGTTACTCATTTATTAACTGAACACATATTTAGCAAACCCACACTAAGTGCCAGATCCTAAGCTGCTGCTGCTGCTGCTGCTGCTAAGTCGCTTCAGTTGTGTCCGACTCTGTGCGACCCCATAGATGGCAGCCCACCAGGCTTCCCTATCCCTGGGGTTCTCCAGGCAAGAACACTGGAGTGGGTTGCCATTTCCTTCTCCAATGCATGAAAGTGAAAAGTGAAAGTGAAGTCGCTCAGTCGTTCCCGACTCTTAGCGACCCCATGGACTGCAGCCTACCAGGCTCCTTTGTCCATGGATTTTCCAGGCAAGAGTACTGGAGTGGGGTGCCATTGCCTTCTCCGATCCTAAGCTAACTTGCTGATTTTGCAGAGGCACACAAATAACACAGGGCCTCTGCCTTCTTAGGACTCACATTCAAGTGATTGAACAAGTGTCAAAAAATCATCAACTAAATAAATATTCAATTCCACATTATGATCAGCCCTATGATGTAAAAGATATGGAGCCATGAGAGGTAATAATGGAACATTTAATTTACATAGGGAAGCCAAAGGAAAACATTTTTTTAAAATGACATTGAAACTGAGACCTACAGATGAAGACTTAGGTTAAATGGGATACATTGTCCTCCATCATAGAAATACCACCTATCAAAACATCTACTTTCTGGAGAAAAAAATAGTGTAGATAACTCATTCATCCACATGAAAGTTTCAGATTATTAACAGAAATTATTATATTCTATTTTTCCATCTATTTTTATCTAAATAACTATCCCATGGGCCATCTCCCTCTGTTGTATGATGTCTTAGATATATTTTAAATTTTTTCTTTAACTTAGAGCCCCTTCCCTGACATCTCTCTATTCCTTCCAAAGTGCACTACATTTGATTGTTCTGCCAGACCCCTGCACAACAGTCTATATGTCTTCTAACCAGTGCAGAAGAAAAGGAAATTACTACCTTTATTTCAGGGCACACAATTTTACAATTATATTTAATACATCCCTGTGTATCTACAGAATGGTGATCATATTACTAATAGTGTGTCCAAAGTCTACAAACCTAAAGTGGCTCTCCAATAACAGAAATTAGTTTTAATTATGTTCTTGTTAGGTTTAATGTTAGGTTAGAGTTTGTTGTACTCTCATTCTTGAAATTACTAACATACCTCAGGTAGCAGTTATTTTTTACAAATATGAACAGTTGATTAATCATTACACTCCATTCACAATTCCACCTCTCTTGTATGCTTGCTACAGTAAAATGTGAATCCTAATAAAGGATTAAAAAGGTTTAATTAACTCAGTGGTTTTCAACCCAGGGTAATATTTCCCCCCTGAAGATATGTGACAACATCTGCGGACACTTGGAGTTGTCACCCCCAGGGCAGTTCTACTGGCATCCAGGTGGTAGAGACCAGGGATACTGCTAAACCTCTTGCAATACACAGGGTAGTCCCTCACACCAAAAATTACTAACATGTGGCCCAACATATCAAAAGTGCTAGGATTGAGAAACATTGAGTTAATTAGACCGATTTACAGACCAATATTTTTAGCGGGATTATTTAACTTGTGTTAGTTGCTAAGTTGTGTCTGACTCTCTTGTGACCCTGTGGACTTTAACCTGCCAGGGTCCTCTCTCCACGGGATTACCCAGGTAGGAATACTGGCATGGGTTGCCATTTTCTTCTCTAGGGGATCTTCTCTACCCAGGGATTGAACCCACGTCTCCTGTATTGACAGGCAGATTCTTTACAACTGAGCCACCAGGGAAGGCTGGATTATTTAACTACTGTATTTAAATTTTAAGTAGTAAACCATGACTAAACATTACATTCTGATTAATAATACTTTTGCACATTTTCATATGCTAACATGAGTCCAGAAAGACTTTCATTTATTACTCAGCAACACAAGCCATATATAGCCTATTCACATAAAAATAGAAGTCTCTGCTAAATATTCTAAAAGTTTTAAAAGCAAGTTCTGACAATGAAGAGTTAACTTCATGCCTTTTTATAATTATTCATTCCATTATTGTATTCAATACATCCTTTGGGGTTTTTTCCTCCCTTTCCATTACAGAGATTATCTCATGGGAAGGAATTTGATAGTGTATTCAATCATACTGTTATGACTCTAAAAGTTTCATTACAATCTTTATTTTAAACCTATATTATTTCCATGTTACCAGAGCAGATTTTAAGACAAAATGCTGCATCTATGGAGATTCTAGGCAACATCTACAACCAACTGAATGGCACTGTAGGAAGTGAAGATACAGGCAGGACACGGCTAACATTTAAGAGGAAGAGTTCACGCTGACTCTAGGTATCTCAAAAGATCTCATGGGCTGACTCTGAAGGCATTTAGACCTGCCTGAATTTCCTCAGCAAGTACAACAATATTCGAGTATCATATCTTCCATACTTTCAAGCATGTTTTCTTGGCTGGCAGAAAATATAAGACTGAGCTTTTTTGTCTATGACCCTGAATTCTGGAGAGACCACTGAATCGACACACAGTTCTGAATTGACACTCTCTATCTGCATCGTGTATTAACTCTGCAATGCCTGTCTGCTAGCCATACATCTGACCTATAAAGTGACAGCAATGGAAGATCAGAGGAATGAACGATGCAGGACTGACCTCCTGATATGTTCAAAGATTCTGACACAAAATTGATTCTTTAAGTTCTAATACTTCCAAGGTTCAAGATCGGTGTTCTAGAGCCTTATTTTAGGGTGATCCAGCAGCTAGTGAAAATATTTGGACTGCAATATCTGATTCAAATTTGTTCCTCATCATTTTTTCCTGAAGATAAAGAAACAGCACATTAAATTTTTAAAGAGCATGTTTTTTTTGCCAGCCTACAAAGAATTTTTAGATGCTAGAAAATATGCTGGCTAGATTCTCAAGGGACACATGGAAGACCCCTGGGACAAGTTAAATATTAGTTCCATGACAACAGGAGCACTGCTCTGTGCATAGCTGTAGCTCTGGGACTATTAGGACCCCATGAATAGCAAGTACTTGGTAAAAATATGAAGGGCTGCATAGCGTAGTAACTTCAGCAAACACAGCATTATCTTTTATTTAATATATGTGTACTCTAGCTCCTAAAAGAACGTTGTTTGCTGGCTTCTTTCTGTTGCAACTTCTCCCAATATCTAGAACTATTTATACACTCAACTGATAGCTAATAAATATCAGAGATTATATGACAAGATGACAAGCTGTCCACTCAAAACAAATATTTTCGGCCCTAAATTTTTCTCTGTTAAAAACTAATGTGGTTTCAGTTGTGCCTGTTATCTACTTATAAGCTCAATCACAATAAAAAAAAATTAGATAAAAGATCTTCTCCGAAACGTCTTCCGCTGTCACTATACCTTTTATGACTGAAGACATATTCTGCAAACAGATGAGCTGAATTTTATTAAGAGAGATTTGTGGTTAGACTCAAGAAGATGTGTGCAATATTTTCTCCTGTACTAAGGAAAGATCTTCCCATTCATCATCAATGGTTGATAAGAAGTGTGGCTTTAACAACATTTCTGATGATGAATGAGCATATCCTTCTTTCATATTAAAATAAATATTAAAAAACAATCTTCTTGAATCATGGAAGAAGTCTTTCAATACAGTTTAATCATGAAGAGTAGAAGTGAGATTAACAGAAGAAAGCTGTGTATGAAGGAGGTGTCCCATGGTTCTAACAAGAGCGCACCCTTTCACAATTTTATAAGAGAGGAAAGGATAAGTTAAGTCCTCATTCAGTAGAATGCATGTGTGCTCATGCATGCTCAGTCACTAAGTCGTGTCTGACTCTTTTTGTGATCCCATGGACTGTGGCCTGCCAGGCCTCTCTCTCCATGGGATTTCCCAGGTAAGAATACCAGAGCAGGTGGACATTCCCTTCTCCAGGGGATCTTTCTGACCCAGGGATCGAACCCAAATCTCCTATGTTGCAGGTGGATTATTTACCACCGAGCCACCTGGGAAGCCCTCAGCAGTTTTACTAACACATTAATATTGTTCATCTTAAACATATATTTCTGTCCTGTATATATTAGGGAAAAAAGAGGGGGATGTTAAGTCTTAGCACCTCAAGGAACATTGCAAACTCATTCCCTTTACAATTCTTCAGTTCATATAGAGAGAAATTGGCATTAAGTACTTTAAAAAGAGAATTTGCACCAATCTGGCTTATTTGAGCTTCAGGGAAGTCTGCTAAAAAGACTTGATCTTGATTATTTCCTTTGTTACATGAATGAGGGAGGATAAATGAGTGGCCACAGGATGCTATTTAATGACTGTGAACGTTTTACATAGTCTGCATAAATGTCATCTTGAAATAGCTGTAACAATAGTGTTTCACTCAGTAGCTGGGTCCTTAAAGTGTTTCCATTAAACATCTCATATGGAAAGGAAAAGTCAAGTTATTTTAAATCCTCAGTTCAGTTCAGTCGCTCAGTCATGTCCAATTCTATGCGACCCCATGAATCGCAGCACACCAGGCCTCCCTGTCCATCACCAACTCCCGGAGTTCACTCAAACTCACGTCCATCGAGTTGGTGATGCCATGATGCCATCCAGCCATTTCATCCTCTGCCGTCCCCTTTTCCTCCTGAACTCAATCCCTCCCAGAATAAGAGTCTTTTCCAATGAGTCAACTCTTCGCATGAGGTGGCCAAAGTATTGGCGTTTCAGCTTCATCATCAGTCATTCCAATAAACACCCAGGACTGATCTTCTTTAGGATGGACTGGTTGGACCTCCTTGCAGTCCAAGGGACTCTCAAGAGTCTTCTCCAACACCACAGTTCAAAAGCATCAATTCTTCAGCGCTCAGCCTTCTTCACAGTCCAACTCTCACATCCATACATGACCACAGGAAAAACCATAGCCTAGACAGACCTTTGTTGGCAAAGTAATGTCTCTGCTTTTGAATATGCTATCTAAGTTGGTCATAACTTTCCTTCCAAGGAGTAAGCTTTTTAATTTCATGGCTGCAGTCACCATCTGCAGTGATTTTGGAACCCCCAAAAATAAAGTCTGACACTGTTTTCACTGTTTCCCCATCTATTTCCCATGAAGTGATGGGACCGGATGCCATGATCTTCGTTTCTGAATGTTGAGCTTCAAGCCAACTTTTTCCACTCTCTTTTTTTACTTTCATCAAGAGGCTTTTTAGTTCCTCTTCTCTTTCTGCCATAAGGGTGGTGTCATCTGCATATCTGAGGATATTGATATTTCTCCTGGCAATCTTGATTCCAGCTAGTGCTTCTTCCAGCCCAGCGTTTCTCATGATGTACTCTGCATATAAGTTAAATAAGCAGGGTGACAATATACAGCCTTGACATACTCCTTTTCCTATTTGGAACCAGTCTGCTGTTCCATGTCCAGTTCTAACTGTTGCTTCCTGACCTGCATATAGATTTCTCAAGAGGCAGGTCAGGTGGTCTTGTATTCCCATCTCTTTCAGAATTTTCCACAGTTTACTGTGATCCACACAGTCAAAGGTTTTGGCATAGTCAATAAGACAGAGATAGATGTTTTTCTGGAACTTTCCTGCTTTTTTGATGATCCAGTGGATGTCGGCAATTTGATCTCTGGTTCCTCTGCTCCTTCTAAAACCAGCTTGAACATCCGGAAGTTCACGGTTCACACATTGCTGAAGCCTGGCTTGGAGAATTTTGAGCATTACTTTACTAGTGTGTGAGATGAGTGCAATTGTGCGGTAGTTTGAGCATTCTTTGGCATTGCCTTTCTTTGGGATTGGAATGAAAACTGACCTTTTCCAGTCTGCTGGCCACTGCTGAGTTTTCCTAATTTGCTGGCATATTGAATGCAGCACTTTCACAGCATCATCTTTCAGGATTTGAAATAACTCAACTGGAATTCCATCACTTCCCCTAGCTTTGTTCATAGTCATGCTTTCTAAGGCCCACTTGACTTCACGTTCCAGGATATCTAGCTCTAGGTGAGTGATCACACCATCATGATTATCTGGGTCATGTAGATCTTTTTTGTACAGTTCTTCTGTGTATTCTTGCCATCTCTTCTTAATATCTTCTGTTTCTCTTAGGTCCATACCATTTTTGTCCTTTATCGAGCCCATCTTTGCATGAAATGTTCCCTTGGTATTTCTAATTTTCTTGACAAGATCTCTAGTCTTTCCCATTCTGTTGTTTTCCTCTATTTCTTTGCATTGATTGCTGAGGAAGGCTTTCTTATCTCTTCTTGCTAATTTTTGGAAATCTGCATTCAGATGCTTATATCTTTCCTTTTTTCCTTTGCTTTTCACTTCTCTTCTTTTCACAGCTATTTGTAAGCCCTCCCCAGACAGCCATTTTGCTTTTTTGCAGTTCTTTTCCATGGGGATGGTCTTGATCCCTGTCTCCTGTACAATGTCATGAACCTCCATCCATAGCTCATCAGGCACTCTGCTATCACATCTAGTCCCTTAAATCTATTTTCACTTCCACTGTATAATCATAAGGGATTTGATTTAGGTCATACCTGATGGTCTAGTGGTTTTCCCTACTTTCTTCAATTTCTTCAATTTACTTTCTTCAATAAGGAGTTCATGATCTGAGCCACAGTCAGCTCCCAGTCTTGTTTTTGCTGACTGTATAGAGCTTCTCCATCTTTGGCTGCAAAGAATATAATCAATCTGATTTCACTGTTGACCATCTGGTGATGTCCATGTGTAGAGTCTTCTCTTGTGTTGTTGGAAGAGGGTGTTTGCTATGACCAGTGCATTCTCTTGGCAAAAACTCTATTAGCCTTTGCCCTGCTTCATTACGTATTCCAATGCCAAATTTCCCTGTTACCCCAAGTGTTTCTTGACTTCCTACTTTTGCATTCCAGTCCCCTATAATGAAAAGGACATCTTTTTTGTGGTCTTAGTTCTAAAAGATCATGTAAGTCTTCATAGAACTGTTCAATTCAGCTTCTTCAGCATTACTGTTTGGGGCATAGGCTTGGATTATTGTGATATTGAATGGTTTGCCTCGGAAACAAACAGATCATTCTGTCATTTTTGAGACTGCATCCAAGTACTGCATTTTTAAATCCTGCTGCTAAGTCACTTCAGTCACGTCCGACTCTGTGTGACCCCATAGACAGCAGCCACCAGGCTCCCCCGTCCCTGGGATTTTCCAGGCAAGAACACTGGAGTGGGTTGCCATTTCTCTCTCCAATGTATGAAAGTGAAAACTGAAAGTGAAGTCTCTCAGTCATGTCCGACTCTTAGTGACCCCATGGACTGCAGCCCACCAGGCTCTTCCATCCATGGGATTTTCCAGGCAAAGTACTGGAGTGGGATGCCATTGCCTTCTCCATAATAAATCCTACTAGTCTACAATTAAAATGATGATTTCATCTTAGTGCAAATTCTGGCTGGGGTGGGGATGAATTAAATAAAACATAGACAAAAGCTCAAAAAATACTTTATCTTTCCTTTGTATAATCTGCTTTTCATTTAGAAAATAATTTGTCTAGGCTTAATGTGGTGGTTCATCCAACAAATGTAAATGTTTAAAGTTGGAATTTTATTATTTTAGATCCATTGATATAACAACAATAGAAAATTATACTAATGCTGGCTTTATGAAGGGATTGGCATACTTTTTTATGTAACGGAGCTGATAGTTAATATATTAAACTTTGCAATCCATGTAGTCTCTTCAACAACCACCCAACTCTGCTGCTGCAGTAGAAGGAGCCCTAGACAATGTGGTAACCATGTCCCAGTAAAACTTTATTTATAAAAATAGGTGGTAGACTGGATTTGACCTGCAGGTTGTTTTTTGCCAACCCATGAGTTAATCTGTAAGGAAATCTTCTGCTGGTTGAGAATGAAATTAGAGGAGCGGGTAGTTCAAGAGTTTATTCAGCAGCTTCAGAAATGTGAGCATGGGTTGATTACCACTGCTGCTCTAGACCTATCCCACATAATCCCAAACACTTGACTCTAAAATGTCCACTTCTAAGTACAGTAAACATGAATGTTGTCAGAACCGTGAGAGTGGGCTTTCTTCATATGCTTTCCCTGTTTCAGTTAGGAAGGAAAGAAACTTCCTAGAAGACCCTTTTACAATCCTTTGTCAGACTGAGTCACATGCCTATCCTTAGGCCAATCATTGCCAAAAGGGGATGGAGTAGGCATGATTACCTGAGAGCAATTTATTCTTTGGGGCTTATCTTATTACCACTGAAAAAGATGAAGTTTCTGATACATGGATGAAGATAAAATGGCTGTTATATAGGCAATCAATACTTTATCACACAAACAGTAGTAAGATTTGTCCTGTCTTGCTTTGTTTCACCAGTTAGAACATAAGATTGTACATGGCTTTCAGATGTTATTTTGATTCATGGATGGAAGAAATAAAAATTACTCCTTTGGGTCTTTTATCTTCCTATTGAAGTTCTACACCCGGTCTTGGGCTGCATACATTTTAGGAAGATGATTTTATTTTACTGGTCATCAGTCTATCTGAAAATTTGCAGCAAAGAATAAGAAAATATGTCTATTGATCTTGATATTATGGGGGAAAGAAGTCTCTCTTTTAAAGCCACACTCTCACAAATTCTCTATGTTTAACCATGGACAAATTAGAAAATCTAAGTACAGAGACATAATTCTGGTCCCAAGGAAAACACATTTGAAGCTGTGCATCAACCCAGCTGGATGGCAAGTTCTGCCCAGCAGAGATGTGGTTGTGTCTGATAGTCAACAGAGTAGCTGCTGGGGGTGGAGGTGGTGGCGGGGGCTGTTTATGACATGTGGTCTCCAGAGAGAGAGTATATTCTAAAGGAAGGGAAATCAGGTACATAAGGCAGTCAAAATAAACCCTTTGTTGTTAAAAGGATTTTTTTATTCTAAACAAGATATAATGTATCACATCACTTGACTTTATTCTGCAATCTATGCTTAAGAGGGTCTAAAATTAAAATTGAGAGAAGTATTTAATCAAAACCTCTATGAACATTAAAGTGTAAGACAGCAAAAAATTAGCAAAATTTATCTACCTGTCCCTGCTGAGAACGTAAACCATTCCTGAGGTTCCAAGGACTCCAAAGAGCATGTTAACACTGCAGAACTTCCAAAGTCCCAATTCATGAACAAAGGTATGAGCAGTGCCTGTCAGATACTGTGCCCAGCTGAGGCATTGATAGGGCTTAAAGGTGACCATGGTACCCAATTAAGCTGTTTAGTGCACAACAGAGGAAATGGTTCCCGGTGGGATGCTGACCAGCAGGAGACCCAGCTTCACAGCTGTCTTAGGCCCCCACAGCAGAGAAAGAGCTGGAGCAAAAGAGAAGAGAAATATGTATGCCATATAGGGCTAATTTGTGGGCATACATGGCATCTCCAAAAACTTTGAAAATCTTGGGAGACTCTATAGGAGAGAGAAGATATACAATTGAAAATAATACCAAAATATTGCTTGTTAAAGCTAATATCTTCATATAAGATTATACTGAATGGTCAGAGAAAACACAATGTACTAGCATAAAATGAAGCACATGAAAGAGGGATTCTGTCATTACCCTTCTTTATTTTCTTTTTTATGGGGGGGGGGGTCTTCTCATGATCTGCCTATGTTATTACAAACACAACTGGTTAAACATATTTTCAAATATGTCAAATTATCAATTACTTTGATATAATACATACAATCTAAAATAGAGTTCTAACTAGTAAAACCCTACCCATAACTAGATTGAAGGGTACCAAAATGTCTTTTATCTCAAAAACGTTTGAGTCCTGGCCTTGCCAGGCCTGAAATTCTCAAGTTATCCATAAACATTGACTGTGTGTCCTGTCGGGTGCAAAGCCCTGTGTCTGGTCATTCTAATCTTATTACACACTCCACTGGGCTAAAGCACAGGAGGCCTCTGCTAAATGCAAAAGGTACCTGGAAAAGACAAGACAGTAAGCGATTACATGCATTAGGACCTTCACTCATCAGATTAGTCTCAGAAAGACCCTTGAGGGAACTTAACATGAACAATAGCAAATGCATTTTCCACGGGGTAGTAGAACAGGGCACTTCATGTCTGAGGTAGGAGGTTTACAGAATTAGCAGAAAAATATTCTTTATGCATTTTCTTTCTGCTTTTGCCCCTAGATATTCCATCTTAATCTAGCCATGAATTCTACTAACTCTTTCCTTAATTTATTTGCTAATGTATGTGTAAACACATCTATGCCCACATTCAGGTCAGAGTATCCAGTTAGACCATTTTAAGAACTCGAGCAATGCAAAAGCTGGAGCTCAATTCAACTTATAAGCTTCTCTGGTTTTACCATTAATGACTAGTGTGCTCATTTAACTGTTCACAGCTATTATTTATTGAATGTTTAGGCTCTGATGGCCTTTGAGATCAATTCTTGAAGCAAGTAGCAAAGTCAGGATTTGCATATTGATCTATTTTATGATAAGGTATAAGGATTTTTTTTTTTTTAATTAAGAACCACTTTTAAACTGAAAGTAAAAAAAAAAACAGGAACAGAAAGCCTGAAGGTCTTTACAACCTGCATTCCTGCAGAAGTATAGTAGCTTTATTTAAAAAGGCAAGAATTCTCTTGTTTGCCACATCTAGCAGACTGCCTTCATGTATAGTACCTGCCTTAACTAGATCTATCAGTTCAGTTCAGTTTAGTCACTCAGTCCATGTCCAACTCTTTGTGACCCCATGAGCTAAAGCACACCAGGCCTCCCATTCTAACACCAACTTCTGGAGCCTACCGAAACTCATGTCCATTGAGTCGGTGATGCCATCCAACCATCTCATCCTCTGTCAACCCATTCTCCTCCTACCCTCAATCTTTCACAGTATCAGGGACTTTTCAAATGAGTCAGCTCTTCGCATCAGGTGGCCAAAGTACTGGAGTTTGAGCTTCAGCACCAGTCCTTCCAATGAACACCCAGGACTGATCTCCTTTAGGATGGACTGATTGGATCTCCTTGCAGTCCAAGGGACTCTCAAGAGTCTTGAAGATCACAGTTCAAAAGCATCAATTCTTTGGCACTGGACTTTTTTTTATAGTCCAACTCTCACATCCATACATGACTACTGGAGAAACCATAGCCTTGACTAGATGGACTTTTGTTGACAAAATAATGTCTCTGCTTTATAATATGCTGTATAGGTTAGTCATAACTTTCCTTCCAAGGAGTAAGTGTTTTTTTAATTTCATGGCTGCAATCACCATCTGCAGTGGTTTTGGAGCCCCCCAAATGAAAGTCTGACACTGTTTCCACTGTTTCCCCCATCTATTACCCATGAAGTGATGGGACCAAATGCTACAATCTTCATTTTCTGAATGTTGAGCTTTAAGCCAACTTTTTCACTCTCCCTCTTTCACTTTCATCAAGAGGGTCTTTAGTTCCTCTTCACTTTCTGCCATAAGGGTGGTGTCATCTGCATATCTGAGGTTATTGATATTTCTCCCGGCAATCTTGATTCCAGCTTGTGCTTCATCCACCCCAGCATTTCTCATGATGTACTCTGCATAGAAGTTAAATAATCAGGGTGACAATATACAGCCCTTGATGTACTCCTTTTCCTATCTGGAACCAGTCTGTTGTCCCATGTCCAGTTTTAACTGTTGCTTCCTGAGCTGCATACAGGTTTCTCAAGACGGCAGGTCAGGTGGTCTTGTATTCCCATCTCTTTCAGAATTTTCCACAGTTTTCTTGTGATCCACACAGTCAAGGCTTTGGCATAGTCAATAAAGCAGAAATAGATGTCTTCTGGAACTCTTGCTTTTTTGATGATCCAGCGGATGTTTGGCCAATTTGATCTCTGGTTTCTGCCTTTTCTAAAACCAGCTTGGACATCTGGAAGTTTGCGGTTCACGTATTGCTGAAGCCTGCCTTGGAGAATTTTGAGCATTACTTTACTACCGTGTGAGATGAGTGCAATTGTGCGGTAGTTTGGCATTCTTTGGCATTGCCTTCTTTGGGATTGAATGAAAACTGACCTTTTTCCAGTCCTGTGGCCACTGCTGAGTTTTCCAAATTTGCTGGCATATTGAGTGCAGCACTTTCACAGCATAATCTTTGAAGGATTTGACATAATAGCTCCACTGGATATTTCTTATCACCCCTCCTGTTTTTATGTTGTTTGTAGTGATGCTTCCTAAGGCCCACTTGACTTCACCATTCCAGGATGTCCTGGCTCTAAATGAGTGATCACACCATCATGATTATATTGGGTTCATGAAGATCTTTTTTGTACAGTTCTTCTGTGTATTCTGGCCCACCTCTTCTTAATATCTTCTGCTTCTGTTAGGTCCATACCATTTCTGTCCCTTTATTGAGCCCAACTTTGTATGAAATGTATCCTTGGTATCTCTAATATTCTTGAAGAGGATCTCTAGACTTTTCCATTCTATCGTTTCCCTCTATTTCTTTACATTGATCACTGAGGAAGGCTTTCCTATCTATCCTCGCTATTTTGGATCTCTGCATTCAGAGGTTCTATATCTTTCCTTTTCTCCTTTGTTTTTCACTTCTCTTCTTTTCACAGCTATTTGTAAGGCCTCCTCAGACAAGCCATTTTGCCTTTTTGCATTTCTTTTTCCTGGGGATGATCTTGATCCCTGTCTCCTGTACAATGTCATAAACCTCTGTCCATAGTTCATCAGGCACTCTGTCTATCAGATCTAGTCCCTTAAATCTATTTGTCACTTCACTGTAATAAATCATAAGGGATTTGATTTAGGTCATATCTGATGGTTTAGTGGTTTTCCCTTACTTTCTTCAATTTAAAGTTGAAATTTGGCAATAAGGAGTTCATGATCTGAGCCACAGTCAGCTCCCAGTCCTGTTTTTGCTGACTGCATAGAGCTTCTCCATCTTTGGCTGCAAGAATATAATCAATCTTGATTTCCATGTTGGCCATCTGGTGATGTCTATGTGTAGAGTCATCTCTTGTGTTGTTGGAAGAGGGTGTTTGCTATGAACCAGTGAATTCTCTTGGCAAAACTCTATAGCCTTTGCTCTGCTTCATTCTGTACTCCAAGGCCAAACTAGATCCATAAACATGTCAATTCACAGAATTTTAAAACAAGGTTATTTTAAAGAATTTTAAAATAGGTGATTTCTATTTATAGAACTAAGTGGCTTGATACCTCAGGAAAGAACCACAAACTTATAAATCAATAGAACTAAATACTACTCAAAAGTATCATCAGAGGATGAATAAATGATCTTGGTCTATTCATCTATCGTTACAAAAACTTCTTGTGTAGTAAGAGTCATAATATATTTCTGAAATTATTCTCAGATTATTATAACAAAAAATGAAAAAGATGAAGGACCAAAAAGCATGAAAATATAAATCAAAATAATTGTATCACACAATGTAATTTCATAGACATGAGTAGCTTGTTGCATACAGTTTTAACAAGAAACTAAAGATTAATTCTTTGCAACTTATTATCTTACTTATACATTTTTCCAATATTTAGAATTAAGTTAAAAACCATATATAATGTGTTGAAAGTTAGAAACAAAGTGTTCTACATTAAATGTGTATTTAAACTGATAAAATTTTAGTATATACCAACAAGAACAAATCATTAATTGTGCCATATTAAAAAAAAAGATGTAAAAACTATAATCAGAGTAAATAGTGTAGTCAAAAATCTGGTTCTCAGGGGAGATCTTTGCTTACTGTGAATGAGAATCTTATGTGTAAATAGGCATAAAGACAGCTACACAGTCAGAAAACAAACTGTCAATATTAAGTCAATTCAGTGAGGGGTAAAAATCAAACCAACTGGCTATCTGACATCAATTATTCAAATTAACCTGTTGATTGAATTTTTCATTGTTTCTACCATTACCTTGGTATACTGTACTCAGATTATAATTTCCTCAGTAGGGGCTGGATGAAGCCTCTCTCCAGTATGTCTATGGGTCCAGAAACCAATCTATTGGAGCATAAATGCTCAGAGAAGTTTCTAATAGTTTTCCCCAAAGCTAGCTAATAGTCAGTAAAGAAGTAATGAAATTTACATGGAATGCTCAAGCAAAAGTCATTCATTTATCTTCTTGCTCACTGGTTTATGTAACAAAAGTAAGCATTCACATGCTCCAAGATTCTAGCCTTTCCTTCTTGGTACTTAAAATCTAACAGAGAGTCCTTTTTTCAACCCTTCAGAGAACTGAAGACCAGAAAACTAAGTGGCTTGATACCTCAGGAAAGAACAGCAGGATGTGAGCACTGGCTCACTTGTGGCAGAGTGCAGGAGTACAAGACACAAGGCATCACAGAAGTAGATCACACAAAGAATCATTTAAAATGTTAACAGGCTTATAAAAGCCAAATTATGTAAAAATACAGAACCCACGGGAGCTCAGATATGAGAGGAGTTTGCATCCACTCTCTGACTCCTATCCACAAACCTCTAATGAGTACTCAACAAAGGGATTAGGAATAGAGCAGGAGATTTTCCATATACTATAGAACTGGAAAAAAATGAAGACTGGTACATGTAACAATATAGATGTATATCAAAAGCATCATGCTAACTGAAAGAAGCCAAATTCATAAACTACATATTTTATGATTTCAGAATATGATATTTCAGAGTAAGGCAAAACCAAAAGAAATCAGTGGATGCCATGGGTTATGTATTGGGAACTGGGAGGAATGACTGTAATGGAACATTTAGAAGCTTTTCAGGATCATGGAAGTGTTTTTACTTGATTGTTGTGGGCACATGTCCAAAAAAAATTCATAGAACTCCTCTGCCTTCATCTCCTAGAACTATACATTAAAAATGGTGAATTGTATACAATATTTTTTTCAATAAACCTGTGAAGGAGGATTCTGGAATAAATTTCTTAGCCAGGTAATAATCACAGCTAATATTTTGGTTTACTTACTTTTATTTCTGTGTGTGTGTGTGTTTATCATCTATGTATATAGTTTGTATTCTGTACTTAACAATACTGAGAGCATTTCTCATCTTTAAATCATCTTCCAAAATCAAATTCACATTATAGAAAAAGGTGTACTGAAATAGTTGTTAATTATTACTAAAATATATAATATATGAAAAGTTTAAGAATCTAATTGGTGTACACACTTTAGCTGATCATGTGTTCATTTTTCAT
>NW_020867708.1:0-64402 GCF_003369695.1 Bos indicus x Bos taurus
GGGAAACTATTGGTCACACTACCTTTCTGCAACAACTTGAGAGAAAATAACTTTAAACAGTGCAAAGTACCTTCACAAAACAGCTCAGAGTATAATCACCTACGAAAATATGATATACAGATAATACAACAATTGGGTCATAATGTGGATCACGATAAAACAGGCCTAGAAGAATGCTTTCCTAATTTTTCACCAGCGAAAACAACGATCAGATTGTATTTGGGTGACACCTCTCAGGGTCGTTTCCTGAAGCATGAGGTCGGGGAGGGTGGGTGGGGTCTGCACAGACAGGGCTGAGCTTGGAGAGGTCCCTGTGAACACAGGCACAGAATCCAAGGGACAGCTAGGCCTCTGCAGGGTTCAGGCAGGAGCAGCCCAGACATTAGGGTGGGAGCTGGGTGGGCAGGATGTGGCTGCGGGTGTGGGGGTCCCTGAGACGCCGGGTCTTCTCACCACCTATTTGTGCAAGTGCCCACCCTCTCTAACTCCTAGTTCCCCCGTGATGTCCTGATCTACAGCGTCCATTCAACAGAAAAGCACAACGTGGTAACAGCAGCGTGGCAGGACTGCAGAGGGCGGTTCGGACCGCTGAGATCAAGAAGCACTTGAGAAAGAGCAGCGCTGCTGAGCCCGGAGCCCCGGGAGACTCCTTCCGCCCCGCCCTGTCGGTGATCCCCAGCCCCGGAGCTTCCCGCTCGGTCCTCTTCTGGAGAGGGGCCGGGCGCCCGCAAGTCTGAGCCTTGGCCCCGCGACCGATCTCCGATGTGCCGCGCGCGCCCCTTCTCCCGGTCCTCCGCTCCGGTTCCCGCAGCGGCCGGAGGGCCAGGGTCGGGCCCGGCGGCGAGCGGGCAGGGATGCGCGGCCCCGCCGGTGGCCGCGTGCGGGGAGCGGGCGCAGTTTCTCCCCGCGGGCCGAGCCCGGTCGGTCGGAAGCCCTTAGCCCGGCGGAGGGGCCGCTGCGCCGCCGGCGGGGTCACCGGTTCCTCCACATCTCCGGCCTACGGGGTATCGGAACCGTCTCCGGGGCCCGGAGACCGCCCCGCTCTCTCCTCGCCGCCTCCCGGCTTCTCGGGGCGCACCCGGCTCCCGGGTTCCAGCGGCGGCCAGGGGCCCGGAGCTCCTGCGGGAACGGGACCCAGACCCCGCCCGGCCCCGGGCCTCCGTGCGCGTCGCCTGCTCCGCGGGCGCGGCTTCCCGGAGTGGCCGGCCGAGCGGCAGCCCCAGCTGGGGAGATGAAGCCGCTGGAGGCGCCGTCGGACGGGGACACGGGGCCGCCTGGGCTTCTGGCTCCGCCGGCCGCCCCGTCTGCAGCCCGAGGGCCGGGGACACCAAGCGAGGCGGCTTCGCCGTCTGCCCGCGGAGCAGAGGGGCGGCCCCGAAACTACGACTTGGGGTCAACTGCATGCGCGCCGCTTCTTTGATCCATGTCTCTGGTGTGGAAGAACCCAGATCTCCCGCCCTGGGCGGAAGAAATGTTCTTTATAAATATTTTGCAGAAGGCGTTCTTTCCCCGGCCAAAATAAGCCGATTGATGATTTGAAACGCCACCGTCACCCGCACTGTTGGCGGTGAGCCTGAAGGGCAGGTCTGAGCCCGACCCTCTGTGGGCGCGCGGAGCACAGAAGACTGCCCGCCTCGGCTGGTCATCAGCCGCCAGAGAGGCAGACACTCAGGACTGGACTCCAGCTCCAGGGCTGGGGCTGGAAAGGCGGCTTCTGTCCCTCTGGGAGCCTCAGTAGGTACTGACGACTTGATGGGCGAGGAACTGTGCCCAGCAAGTAACTGCTACTCAAAACTCGATGGGCGCCAGCGCGCAGCAGGAAAGGGGTACGGGACAGGACAGCTTCACTCCCTGCTCGAGGCTGGTACGCACAGATGAGGTTGTTGTAGCAAAAATAGAAATGAAGTGTTTCCTCTCCTGAGAACAAGCGAAGCCTAGAGAAGAAACATGACCGGTGGTCAGAGTTATTCGCTCCTAGTTTTACTTGAAGTGTTACTAACCTGTAGTGTCTGTAACCAGAAGTCCCTCATTCTACGTAATCTTCATCCTGTACCACATTTTTGCTCTCGCTGCACCCCTCTTGTAGCAAGTCACCCCTTAGAGTTTTGCTGCTGGATGTTTGATATTTCAAAGGAGAGATTCAAGCCTGGACTTGTGTTTCCAAACAGCAGTTGTTCTAATTAATGAAGCGTTTATCAAAGGTGATGTCCATTATCACGATTGTTGGAAACAGAGTCATTACTGAATGACCACACACTTTACTGATGTGGAGTGGAAGTGCCCCAGAGCCACACACCAGGGCTGGGAGAATCTGCCCCATGACAGGCGGTGGGAGGAGATCACATTCCCATCTTACCGAGTTTACCATCCACTGAATGATCATTCTCACACAGCAGCCCAAGATTCCACATGGAATGTTGAGAGGGTAACAGATCCAGGACCTACTAAGACCTGCACTAGTCCTACAGGTGCACAGAAAAAGAGTGAACTCACTTACATGTGGCATCTTAAAAAAATGAATAAATAAAATAAAAAGCAAAGCACCAAGGTCCTCAATACAGGGTCAGCTTGGTGGCTGCAGAAGGTGGGCTGTGGGGGTGTGTGAAGTAGGTGAAGGTCGTCAAAAGGCACAAACTTCCAATTACAGAAAAATAACTCATGGGATCATAATGTGTAGCATGGCAACTGTAGCTAATAATACTATTTTAAAAAATTATTTTGTATATTTGAAAGTTGCTAAAAGAGGGGATCTACCAAAGTCCTCATCACACACACACAAGATGTAACAATGTGAGATGATGGGGCATGAGATGGACTCATCATGGTGATGATTTCACAGTACATACAAATATTGAGTCATTATGTTGCACATCCAAAATGAATATGAAGGGATATGTCAACTATGCATCAGTTAAAAAAAGAAAATAGTGGAAGGACGATGTGCGCTCTCACAATTGCTGAGAAAGGTGAAGCACTGAGCTTGCCTCAGGATCTGCAGTCTCCCTTCCTCTCAGGGATGTAAAGGATACTTATGGCCTTGGACGCAGTGATGGGATAGGCCTGGGGCTCTGCATTTCTCAAAAGCTCCAGGAAATGACAATTCCTGCAGATCCCTGGCTGCATTTGAGTAGCAAGGTGTTAAAGCTCCTGAGGGTGGAGATTAGCTGGGCTGGTTTCTAAGGGATCCAGTTACACTTATGAGTATAGCACAGGGGCTTTTTTGGTCTCCACTCCTGACAGTGTGAAATAGCTGCGGGTGAGCCAAGGTGGTGTTTCCCTTTCAGAGAAGAGGAAATGGCAACTTTC
The DNA here is from genome assembly GCF_003369695.1 of Bos indicus x Bos taurus. Taxonomy (NCBI): domain Eukaryota; kingdom Metazoa; phylum Chordata; class Mammalia; order Artiodactyla; family Bovidae; genus Bos; species Bos indicus x Bos taurus. Next base: position 3,307 of record NW_020867708.1, read on the forward strand.
ATCAGACTGGAAATGATGCTGTTTTCATGTTCATATACCGATCTCCTCAGACAAATGGGGCCCACCAGCAAAGACCTTCAGAAATAAAGGCCAAAAGGCCATGGTGACTTTTAAAGTATTATTTTGGAGTGCTATCCACAATGAATAAACTAGATTAAAGGAAATGATTTTATGTCACAGCTCAAGTGGTTCAATTGCCTAGGAGCTTTTTTTTTTTTTAAGTTTTATCTTGAACCCTTCTTAGAAGGGTCTACAATTACATGAGGGCTTGATGGAGTGTGTCACTGCTTGTTCAAAGCTCTGGTGGCAAATAAAATATACAATGACAGGAAGGACCCTTCACTACACTTGTTAAAATATGGAAGGAACCTCCTTGGGAAGCTATAATTATTGGTCACCATGAGGAGTAGAAAGTGAGCCTGCAGAAGACACAGCTGGGCCACAGGAGAGGAGCCTGCTGAGCTCCCGTCCCTCTCAGCCCCTCTGATAAAGGCTCTGTCTGACCCCCAGACACTCAGCCATGCCTCCCGGGGCTCACAGACCCTGAGAGGCATGGCGTGGGTCCCGGTGCTCTCCTCTGACCTGGGGGAGGAAGCGGTGGGCTCAGGAGAGACCCTGGACGTGGAGTGAGGACCCCGGCCCGAGGTGCGCCATGCGCCGAGGAACACCATCTATGCGCTCCGCTGGTGTCGGCTTCCACGTGTGTAAGACGAGCGGCCCGGCTGCTCTTGGGTGTTTCTTTATACTTCAACGGTCCTTGGGCCTCAACAAAATTGGCAGAAGTCAGAAATGTGTAATCTCAGGCATCCCTGCTGACTCAGCGGTAAAGAATCTGCCTGCCAATGCAAGAGACATAGGTTTGATCGAGAAAAATCCACACGCTGTGGAGCAGCTAAGTCCGCGCACCACGACTATTGCTCCTGTAGAGCCCGGAGCCACAACCCCTGACGCCCGTGCCTCCCAGAGCCTGTCTCTGCAACAAGAGCGCCGGGGGCTTTCTTGGAGTGAAAGCTGCTCCCCCACAGCATGGACAGTGCCTGAGATGAGAGCCAGATGGCCCTGCAAGCTGACGGGGGAGCCACAGCCTTCAGTCACCGTGCAGGTGAGCAGTGAGCACCTCCAGGCCTGAGAGAGTCGTGGAGAGTCGTGGGGCCTGGATTCCTGTCCTCAGGAAGCCCTGGGCCTAAGAGGGGCATCAGACAAGATGGAAGTGCCCCACCATGTGGCACATGCTCACTGAGAAAAGGCACACAGGAACAGAAGAAAGACAAGGAGTTACAAAACAGCCCGAGGGAGTCAGGAAAATCAGCAGAGCAGATGGTTTTCAAGCCAAGGTCTCGGAGGAATGCAGTTCAGCAGCCAGGAATCCAGAACCAGGGCCAGTGGTAGGTGCAACAGAGAGCAGGTTCCCCAGAAAGACAGATGTGAAAACAGAGCGTTCATCTCACTCCTGGATGTCAAAGGTGGTGTGGACCGTGGGGTGGACGCAGGGGGTGAGGGCTGGCAGAGGAAGGGGGCAGGGGAGAGAGGGTAAAAGGCATTTAGAGCCTGGCCTGGGATGCCACTATCCTTCCTGGGAAGTGGGAGCCACTCAGATGCTGTGAGTAGAGAACACACATGTTCAGAACTGCAGTTAAAGCATATCAGTTATCACAGGGAGAAAGCGAACAGGAGGGCGGAGAGGCTGCAATCAGAGGGGGGTCAGGAGCCCAGCAAGAGCACTGGTGAGAGGAGCCCAGACTGAACTCAGGAGGTGGAGCTGGAGGGAGGAAGCCTGTCAGAGCAGGGGGAGGAGAAGGAGAGGGGGTGGTAGGAACATGGAGAGCAGCTCCTGCGGAGGCTGAGGATCCTCGTTGTTTGGTGATGAAGGGAAGCTCAGAGAAGTCGGTCCCTGAAGGAGGAAACCTGAATCCTCATCCCTGTCCAGATGTTTGCCTACAGACGTTAGAAGGGTGAGAACCAAACAAAACTCAGGATAAGATGTGTTTCTTGTGTGAATTCTTAAAAAAAAAAAAAAAAAAATCCTCTATCAATCACAATTTTTAAGTTGGAATCTAATTCACATATCATAAAATTTACTGTGTAAAATGTACAGCTCAGTGATTCATCATCTGTGTGCAAAGCTGTGCTGCTCTCATGGCTATCTAAATCAGAGCACTTCATCTCCTCACAGAGAAAGCCACTACCCACTAAACGGGCACTTCCCCTTCCACCTTCCCCCAGCTTTTGGCAATTGTCTGTGTGCTCTTTGACCCTAATGATTTGCCTATTCTGCATATCTAAAGTACATGGATTTGTACAACTGTGGCCACGTATGCTGGTTTCTTACACGTGGTGCTGTCTTTGAGACTCATCTATGTTTAGCACACGATTCATTCCTCTGTTTGACTTGAGAATTTTCCTTTCTAGGCCATTATAATACACACACACACACACACACACACACACACACACCCGAGTTCTTTTCTTTTTAATTGTGAAAAACTCACAGCATATAAAATTACCATTGTCACTCAGTCTACTTCACTAGGAACCGTCTTTGTGCAGGGAGCCTCTTTGCCTCACGGACCCTGAGCCACTGGCAAGCATAGAGAAACCAGCCCAGCCACGACACCCCTTCTCGGGACCCTCCGGACCACCCACCCGACCCAGACTCCACGTGGGCCTCCCCATGGCAGCCTAAGAAGAGAACTACATGGGGGGATGGGGGTGGCGCAGAGGTGGAGAAGGAGAGACCAGGAGAGAGGAGAGCAGAGGCAGGCAGAGGAGCCACCCACACTGAGCTCCTGTCTCAGTTGCATGCCTGCCAGACCAGCCCTGCTCAACTGCTGGGATCAGAAATGGTCAGATGGCTGAGGGAGGTGTGACCACGGATGCCAGCAGCTTCAACCAGACACCCGACAGTCTACACTGCAAACCTGCCAGGCCCAGCTCCACTCCCCGGGCCAGCTTCAGAACCCCAGAGCCCCAGCCTCATGTGGAGGGCTTCCCAGCCCATCCTCCAGAGCTCCACATCCCAGCTCTCAGGAGAGTCCTCTGAGCTCCCAGGAGGTCATGTCCACTCAGGGTGTATGACAAGTGGCATTAGGCTGGGACCAGTTGGAAGTGGCCAGAGTGAAATCAAGTTTCTCTGTATCTCCTCTGCCCCTGAAGTGCCCACTCTCTCCTACTCGCTCATGCCTGTTTTGTCCAGGCGTCCCCTGAACACAGCCAGGCTGCAGGGAGGGGTTTCAGGGCAGGGCAAGAGCTGCAGCATCTCATGGTGAGCAGGGCTGGCCACCAACTCATGCCCGACTCTGGGAGAGCATCACTGTGGGTCGGAAACTGACCCTCTGAAGGCACAGGTGACTGCTCCTGGATCACTCAGGGGCCCCAGAACTTAGATTTGTACTGTGACCTCTACAGCTGGCTCTAAAGGACAGAACATCTAGCAAGGAGACATCTGGACCCTGGTAATCACAGTCAGGTTGGTTAAGTACAAAGGGGATGGGGAGGGCAGTGAGAACGGGGGTGGGGGCCTCCTGCCTCTGCTGTTTCACCCCCAGTCCCCTGCTTTCCCCTGACTTTCTCCTCCTCAGTATCCTACCCGCGTATTGGGTTTTCTTGGCCCAGACACAACAGAAGTGATCATTAAGTTACTCGGTATTCAGTGGAATAGTCACGAAGTGACTTCAAGTGTAAAAAGAAATAAAATTGAAAATAAAACCCACCCAGACTATTAACATTTTGGATGAGGTTAGTGTCAGAGAAGATCCTTGGGCTCCTGGTAAAGGTCCCTCTGAAACTCTGTCTCTGGAAGGAGGGAGAAGAAGATGACCTTTGGTGAATGTGACCTAAGCCTGGTTTGTGTTTGACCAGCTCATTGATTTGATTATTGGTCATCATCACATTTTCTGAGCCCCGTTCTGCATCTGTTTGAGGTCCTCACAGGGCTCACAAGCTGGAGAGCTCACCGAAGTGTGCTTAAAGACTTGAGGGGTCCTGTTTGAGGCAGAAAATGGTGCAGGCAGAGCATGGGATCAAGAAAGGTGTCGTGGACCTGGTGAGTCTGAGCTTCAAGGGTGAGTTCGGCAGGGCCTGGCTCTGAGCAGGACTTAAATACACAATGAATGACTAAATGAATGAAAATGGAAATCTTCCCCAAAAAGAGCAAGACTGTCAGATTTTCTGTAACTGAGTCCAATCTTGTCCTGCTCACCTCATGACAGGCCAATAAATTGAGAGATGAGTTCTTGGGGCAAGGAATAGTTACTTTATTCAGAAGCCCAGGACCCTTGTCCCAGGACACATCTTGCCTGAGTTAGAATTCAGGCTTCCTTTATATTAATCCTCACAGGTGGTGGGGGAGGAAAGTCAAATATTTCCTCATTCTCATCAGGCTCCAGAGGGGATGTGTAAATGTCTGCCTCCCTGTCGTGATTCACAGGTGAGTCTGGTCATGAAGTTTCCTGTTAGTTAAACAAAGTTATTATTTTAGTTTGGTGCTCATTACCTGGGATGCAGGGCTCCCAGAGATGGGACTTTATGTACAAGCTTATAGGCAACATTCCTTTAGTGGTTAACTCGTAATAGGTAGAATACAAAGGGTCCTTCTCTATGACGCTTTCAGGCCAAAGCTTGGAACTGCAGGGCACCCGGGGACAGCGGGAGAGGCCCCGCAGGGTGCCCACTCCACCCCCTCACGGCTGTCTTGCTGACTAAGCAGCTTGTGTCTTGACTCCCTGGGGCACCTGTTTGCCCTTTTCTCTCGGACAGTGCTTGTTGTAAGGTATAGATTGGGCTGAGGCAGAGAAGGAGAGACAACCTCAACAGAAGTAGGTGACCTTTTTTCAGGCAAGGAGGGGCGTCAGTTGGCCTAGTGACCAGGCTGAGCCTGAGAGGGATCAGGGAGGCTTCATATTTAAAGGGAGGTTTGTAGAAGCGATAAGGGAAACGTTAGTCAGGCGGGATTCTTTAGTTGAGATGGCATTTGTAGCTGGGCAGGGGGTGATCAATCCTCTGGACAAGGGGTGACAAGTCCCAGGTAGATGCAACCAGCCTGGAGCATCAGGGCGGGACCTAAAGTTTGGTTTTGTTTTCCCCGAAGTTAGATGACTCAGCAAGGGCCTCTGAGACTGCTGTTTCCTTTTCTAGGCCCAAAGCCTCTTTCACTGGTCAGAAGCAGCACTCACCTGTGCCCCTCCCTGATCAGGCCCAAGCAAACCAGCTGCCCTCACCTGAAAGGGTGTTAGTCTCTCAATCACGTCCTTGCAACCCCATGGACTGTAGCCCACCAGGCTCCTTTGTCCATGGGATTTTCCAGGTAAGAATACTGGAGTGGGTTGTCATTTCCTTCTCCAGGGGATCTTCTCGACTCAGAGATTAAACCCAGGTCTCCTACATTACAGGTGTATTCTTTAACATCTGAACCACCAGGGACATGCATAAGAAACTGCTACCTCCCAAAACTGGGGTCAGAAGGCTGGGCATGTGGTTCAGGCTCTACAAGGCATTTCACATCCTCCTAGTATCTCCTCTTGTCTCCCTAAGAAGCTCTTACATCTCAGGACACCTCTAACCAATACCCTCTTTTGGTGGGAGCTAGTGCTCAGTGGTTAACATTTTCAGCCCAGAGAGACACAGCCTGTGCTTTAGACCATGGCAAACCCTCCCAGCTAGCCCCAGTCCATCCAAATTTATCCTGTTCCTCAGATCCCATGGCCAACAGGCAGTCCCTGAGTCTGTTCAGTGGACAAGCTCCCACAGTGTCCAGAGCTGAGGCTTCTCCCACCCCCGTGTCCCCTCAGCCCTGCACAATGAGCCTGCACTCCTGGGAATGGAGGGCCCCCTGTGTGCTTCTTCTGGGGCTGCTGCTGGGCCTTCTTCCTCCTTCAACCAGAGCAGGGAGCTGGTTCGGGCAGGCCCTTGGGTAGGGGGAGGATTGGGTAGGGGGAGGAGGGGACGAGCTGTCAGTCCCTCCGACTCCTGTGGGCTGGGCCCTGCGGGAGGAGGTGCTGGGGGCTGAGAGCGGGCTTGGCCTGCTCAGTGGTCAGGACTCGGGGCGCATTCGGGGGAGGCTGAACCTACTGGGGAGTGGTGACAGTGTTATGGTGACAAGCTGTTTCCATCTCTGTATGAGCTGGCCCGGTTCACCAAATTCTCCCAAAACTAACACCCATATATAAACACTCTTCCTCTGGCAACAGGGGGTGGGCTGAGTGTTTTCCAGGAAACTCCTCACTAACCTCTGGGAAAGATTCTGACAGAGTCTCTGATGAAGCAACAAATGTCCGCTTTGGTTCGGAATCAACAAGGACTCACTGTTTGGCACACGGATGTCAATGCTATGTAGCAGCCTCGAAGGGAGGGGAGTGTGGGGGAGAAAGGACGCGTGTGTGTGTTTGGCTGAACTGTTCCCCTTGGTGTTCACTTGAAACTGTCACAACACTGTTTGTTAACGGGCTACACCCCAAATACAAAATAAAGTTAAAAAAGAGAACAACATGTGACCAAACACTCACCAAAAGAAGACACTGGATGATCTGAACATTGGCTTCAAAGTGCATTTTGGTAACACAGAAAACTACAGTATTTTAAAATCCTAGTTTATGATTTAGAGTCTATGATATTTAGGTGACTGATCAATTGTTTAATACAGGCACTGATAAGAATACAAGCTAAAGGCTAAGCAGTTTTAATATCATAAATTTCACACTACAGTCTAAAGCCAGGGCACATAAGTCTATTTATCAGTCTCCCTCCCTCCAACTCCCTCTCTCTATAGTTTTAAGATTTGTGTCACCAGTGAGCTCGCTCCAGCTCTCCTGCAACACACACCCTTCATTCTGTGGGAGAAGTGATAACACTTGTTTACACTAGTGTAAGTGAGGAGGTGACGCATGGTGACAGAAGGAAGGAGACTGGAGGGGGGCTCGGCCTGGCCTCGGCCTGAGGGCTTTGCCCGGATCCTCACTCCCTCTCTCACCGCTGACCATAAAAGGGGCCTGGAGAAGCCTGTGAGGAGCCCTGGCCAAGAACCTTCATGCACGTCTCGCCATTTACATCGTGAGCATGAAGTTTTCTCAAAGATCTTCAAATTTCTGTCTTTTTCTGACTTTTTTCATCTTCATTAGTCTTCTCACCAGGGGTGTCGTTAAGTAAATCAGCCTATATATTATTAATATTAACATATATCATTGATATATAAATATTATATTAAAATAATAATAGTACATAACATTTAATGTTTATTTACATTATATGTGCATACATTTATGTAGCATTATGTTATAATAAATTAAATTAATAAATATAAATAAACTAGCATAGTGATATGAGTATATATTACTCCTCAGAGGCAGACCTTTGCCTTTTATGCAGTCAATTCTGCCTGCTGACCACATTTTGTTTGCCAGAAAAAAATGAAGACTGAGGCCAGAGTGAAAAGTGAGGGGAAGGCAGGCAGAGAAGACCCAACCTGAAATTACAGGGAGGCATAATTGAATCAGTCAAGTGAAACAAGAAGTGTGTTCCCAAGACCAGCCTGAAGTGAGGGGAGCGGATGCGACCCTGCACCCTGCCCGGCCTGTGGGCACCTTCTGGGGTGGGGTGAGCGGGAGGGAGCCTCCTCCGGGTGTCTCTCCGCCGGCTCCTCCGTGAGCCCACTTGTCCTCCCCAGGCTCTGCTGAGACCTTTGTGCTTTGCCGCCAGGAGGCCCATTTCCTGCCCTCCACTGTTCTCCGCCTACCATCTCTCTTTCCTGGATTCTCTGGGCTGCTACCGGCCAGGCTGGAGACACAGGCATCAGAAGACCTTCCCCCAGCCCGTGAGCTGTCCTCGCCCGGCCCTCCTCCTTTAGCGCTGGGTTAACGGGGTGCCTGGTGTTCATTGCTGAGACTTTCCTTGCTCATAGTTTCCTTCATTCTTGATGGTGGGATGCGCAGGGCAACTAAAGCCATTTCTGAATTTCCCTGAAGGTGGATGCTAGATGAACCTAGTTTGCTTATAGCAGAATCATGTTGTTCTAAAGAAAGATTTTTATATTCCTATTGAAAACCACTGGAAAACCCCCAAACAGGAAATGGTGACACCTCAAAGTCATACTGTTACATGACAAAAGCAAGTTGTAAAACAACACACATTATTTGATTAACTGAACTAAAAATGAACATATATTATCTGCGTGTAAATAAAATATATTTGAAAATGTTTTCTAAAAAGCTGGAGGAATATATACAAGTGAACCACAGATACTTTGATAAGGATGAAAGAGAAATTTTACTTTTACTCTAAATTATCCAGTTTCTTTTTGGGTGTACTTTTAACTCAGGAGGAACTTGAACGAGAGTGTATATTGTTTGCATTTAAATAAACACTACATATGATTGTACAGAACCAGCTTAGAAGGGCTAGAGACAGAAAGAGCGCACGAGCAGCACAAACAGTGAAACACTGGCTGCACGCTGCTGTGCCCTCCAGTCACTGGGCCATTCCCTGAACACTTGTTGGGTTTAAGGCAGCCTGGAAGTCAATCACCTGTCCAAGGCAAGTCTGAATTGATGCCAGGACCATAGTAAATACATATTTCAATTAGTAGCTCTCAGAGGTAGCAAAAGTACACTTTATTCTCTAAACTTATTTTGGCCCGTTCTATAATGGATTGTTCCATTAAAAACAAAACACTCAAACCAACATTAAAACCACCCTTTTGGTGTACCTGAAAGCTTTTGCCATTTTAGAGCTTTCTCTTTTGCTGTCATCTCTTAAACATGTAAAATAAATACAGTCAAGTCCCCTCAGGAGGGGCCACTCAGGGAGCTCTGGGCCTCAGTCGTTCCTAGGAATAAAAGTGGCAACGAGCAGTTTTGCTCCAGAACTCTCAAGGCATTTTGGTGTGGGATAATCGGGACCCGTGGAAAGCATATGATAGCCTGATACTGTTTCTCACATCTGCCACAGTTCGGTGATTTTCAATATCTTACTTTTTGTAACCAAAGATTGAGAATGCTCAGGAGAGAGCATAAATATAACTACATACTCGTTATAAATAGCATATAAGTAGAAAGTATAGTTAGATGTGAGTCTAACTTAGCTTAATATCCTAGTTCCTGTGGCTCTCAGTCCATAAGGCTCAGACTACATTCCTCGGGCACCTCTGCAGATTGGACAGTAGGTGGCGCTTTCAGCCTGTTTGAAACAGTTCACGGGCTTTGGCTTGTTTACTTGCTTTTTAACTGTTTTACCACCATTGCACAGAAAACAGAGTAATTTGGTACATAAGTGTATGAAGTCCAGATCAATGTCATGGGAGCAATTCCAGAAGAACACAAAGCCATATAACTGGATCTGTAGGAAGCATTTACAAATATCCACAGAAAAGACTTTACCTCTCCGTAGATTCAAACTGAAAACAGAAAGTGAAAGTCACTCAGTCGTGTCCAACTCTTTGGGATCCCTTAGACTGTAGCCCGCCAGGCTCCTCTGCCCATGGAATTCTCCAGGCAAGAATACTGGAGTGAGTTGCCATTCTCTTCTCTAGAGAACCATCCCAACTCAAATTATCCAGTAATAAAACGCTTTTAGGGTCTGTGTCACAAATGCTCCTCACTACTTTGATTCCTGGTAATGACAGAATCTCAGGTCGACCCGGGACCTGCCCTAAAGTAGTTTGTGTCCTGTAACCCTGGTCCACATAGACTTTAGTTCAGTTTTCTTGTTTGGAAACAATTTGACGTAGCTTGCTCACAAGCGAAAAGCAAACTACTATACCTTAAAATGTTCCAGTAGAGCACAGTCAAGTGCTCTTGATTCTAGGAACTTCAAAGGATGTTTTTAAGCCTTGTCAGCCACCAGCTTCTCTTGATTCTGAAAGCTGGGTTTACTAGGGACCGGCAGCAGTGGAAGTGTGATGAAATCACTGCAGCAGTGTTGTGCTTCAAAGCACAGAATCTGTACAGACCAGGAACAAAGATAAAATATTCTGAAGGGGTGAATCCAGGGCATTTACTCTTATCTGAACAAAAGCTTGTGCACAGATGCATTTTATGCATCACCAGGGAGGGCACAGGCTCCCTGGGCTCTCCAAATCCCTCAGGTTAAGAGCTCCTGGCCAGGGAGTGAAAGAAAGCAAAGGCAGCCCTTCCCTCTTCCCCATTCTGACCTCTGGTCCCATGAGAGGGACGGTGAATGCTCAGCGCTGTCCCAGCCGCAGGGCTGCCAGAGGAGTTACAGGAGCAGACCTGCCCAGTGGTGCCGCTGCTTGCTGCCTGCTGCCAGGCCTTGTGAGAAGGCCCCAAGGAGATCTAGGAAAAGCAAAGGGGAGTCCAACTCAGCAGAGCAGCCCCGAAGCACAGGGAGTTAAAGAAACAGGAAGCACGAGTCAGGTCAAGGAAGGACCCCTTTGTGAAGGCTGCGCTGATAACGGGTGTGGCTGAAGCATCACTCTCCAAGCACATGGGGCTCTGAGTCTGCAGGCACTTCCAGTTTGCCTCACCATGAGAGGCGCCTGCTTGTCAGAAGGCAGATCTTTTCTACCATCAATATACTGTCTTTTCCCCGCTGTCAGCCCTATAATCTGGCACTATATGTGCCTTGCTCCATTGGCTGCTAACACTTCTGTAAAAAGAGATCTAACTGTCAAGAGTTCAGAATTCCACGGGTCTGTGGAGTCCCGCCACCAATTCACTCCCCAGAGCTGTGTCTGAATCAAGTAAAAATGTTCATTATAGGCTTAGGATTGAAGATACTAAAGTGAGAACATGAATAAATTTAGAACTTTTGGAAAGTCTGATTTTAAAAGTATTTGTTTATCTTTAAAGTCCAATAATAAACATTTACTCTTGCTTGTCTTGTCTGAGGAATAAACATGGAAAGATACTTACTGAAAAAAAGCTACAAAATCTGAGGCTTTGAAGAAGGGAATTAAAAGAGAATGGGTCTCATGAAGAGTAACTCCTTTCAGACGGAGAAGCTGAGAGGAGAAAGAAATTGATTTAAGACAAGATCTTAATATTAGAGCTGAGGCCTTCTGCCATTTCATCAAATTTGCTTTTCTGCATGCAGGGTCACCTTATACAGACTCGTACAGACACACAATACAGCTACCATCTCCACTGATACCCAGAGAGGTGCCCTGGCCACCGCTTCAGACCACCTTGTGGGCACTCAGGATGCTCAGGACTCTGTCCTGTGTGTCCCTGGGAAGTGATTCCCAGGAGGTCCATCCACTGAGCCGAGTTTGTCTGTTTTCAAGCAGCCCTTTAAATCCCTGAGGCCAGCGACCCTCTCTCACAGCATAAAATGTACCCCCGTGTGTCACTGCTCCTCATCAACATGGCTGCTGCTTTTATAATCAGTCTTCAGATATGGTCACCTGATTCTGTTATTTTTTTATTATGCTGAAGTCAATCAAGTGTTTTATATCTTACTAGCATATTAATATGTCAGATTCAGAGAAATAATTCAAGGATGAAGTCAACTGATTATCCTCCTATCCATATGAAGTATATAAATATAATCTCTGGGAGATGGTGAAGGACAGGGAAGCCTGGTGTGCTGCAGTCCATGGGGTCGGAAAGAGTTGGACATGACTGAGTGACTGAACAATGATAAAGTATTATCTCAATTGATAATGAATGTACAGTGCATAGGGAAAAGTGGGAGAAAAGTATTTTAAAACTTGGATCAAGCTTAGCTAATAAAATTAGCAGTTGCAAATGTTGTTTGAGGGAAGAACATAACGAATTATGAATTAGGACATTTTCCTCTTATGTGAAAGGAAAACAGCAAAAGTCACAGAACATCCTCATGAGTAGATATATTTATTTATTTAGAAACTGGTTATTTTCTGTCAATCAATTTCCATTTTAAGAGTTTGTGGGGTTTCCATAATGGCTCATGGTAAAGAATCCTGCCAATGCAGGAGACATGAGTTCAATCCCTGGTCCAGGAAGATCCCATGTGCCTTCAGAGGAACTAAGCCTGTGAACCACAACCATCAAGCCTGTGCTCCACAGCCTGGGGGCCACAGCTCCTGAGCCCACGTTCTGCCACCACTGAAGCCTGGGGGCCCTGGGGCCCACGCTCCATAACAAGAGAAGCCGCTGCAACAAGAAGGTCAGGCACCACAACCAGAGTGCTCCCCGCTCACCGCAACCAGAGCAAACCTGTGCAGCAGCAAGGACCCAGCACAGCCCCCACCGAAGAAAAGAGCCTGTGAAAGAACAGCTGAAGCCCACGCAGTGCTGTGCCTACCCATCCAGTGGCCTGAGCAGTGGGCGCTGCAGGCCAGCCTTCAGGGGGATCTGCGGAGTAGGCAGCGAGCTCGCTGCCCGCCTGTGGACTAGGCCAGCACCTCAGATCCAGTAGCGTTGCACTCAGCTGCTGAAGTGACCCATTCACGGTGAAGTCCTCCTTGGTCAGAGCTTGCTCAGCTGGCACCTGCTCTTCCCTTTTAATCTCTTCAGAATCTGCAGATGTAGAGATCAGGCACGACCTCCCAAGAGTGTTCACAGGAAACAGTGCCGCGCACGGGCAGAACTTCCCCGGTGAGCATCTGCCAAGTCAGACCCACCGACAGCTCCCTGGTTGCCGGGAATGGGTCGTCTCCAGAGTGCAGAGGAGAGTCCGTGTCACACAGACCGATGGTAAGAAGTTCACATACATGCCTCTGGGAGAGGCCAGCGGTCAGCCCTGGCCTCGTAACCACCAGGAGTCTTGGCTCCTGGAAGCTGCCTGGGTCTGGTTAGTGGAGGCTCCAGGAGCGAAGTGGCTGACCAGAGGAGTGGTGGCAGCAAACTGCAGCTCAGCTCGCTGGCGAGGGTTCCTGGAGGACGCAGCAGGGACAGCAGCTGGGTTTTCACTGGCAACGATGGCATGAGCTGCCTACAGAAGCTTCTCCCAAGTTCTCTTCGGATTCCTAGTGTAGACGCCGTCACTTTTCCTTCTGTAGATGTACTGCTCCGTTGGGAAGTAAAGGTCGGTGCTACCTAAGTGGGCCCCTGCTGCAAGGAACGTGATGACGTCATCCTTCATTTGCTGGACATCAAGGACCGAGGATAGTGTAAAAGATTCACTTCCCGTTATGACAAGAATCCAGACAGTGCCCTATGGACCACTGTGTGGGTAGCGTGGGAAAAGCCTGAGAAGATGTTTTAGAGAAGCCAGATAATCTTTCTGATAAAACAAACTTGACTTTCATTCAGTTTGTAGAAATAACGCTGTGAGTTTTATTCTTTAGAGGTTTAAATTCTTTTATAATGTCTTGGCATTTCTGAGAAACTTATAATACATGTACAAGATTCAAGAACCTAGAAATATAAAATACTTCATATTACATTGTTCTTCCTACCGCCTCCCTTCTTGTCAAGGCCCTGCTGTTCCACAGTCAGCCACGTGTTTTGTTTCTCAGGAATAGCTTCTGGAGGTTTATTTATTTTTTCTAAGTATTTATTTGGCTGTGCCCGCGGGACCTTTGCCATGGGAACTCTTAGCTATGGCCTGTGGGTTCTAGTTTCCTGACAAGGTATTGAACTCAGGCCCCTACAATGAGAGTGCAGAGTCTTAGCCCCTGGATCAAGAGAGAAGGCCCAGAATGTCATTTTATGGATACACAAGCAACTATGAATATCTATTTCTTCTTCACTCCACATGTGGTGCTAATGGTAAAGAACCCACCTCCCTATGCAGGAGACATAAGGGACTCAGATTCAATCCCTTGGTCTGGAAGATCCTCTGGAGCAGGAAATGGCAACCCACTCTAGTATCCCTGCCTGGAGAATCGCCATGGGCAGAGGAGCCCGGTGGGCTACAGTCCATAGTGTCAAAAGTGTGGGATGTGACTGAGTGACTGAGCACAACCACATTTAAAACCATACATGGTCACATACTGTGCACAATGTTTTATGGTATCTTGCTTATATTCAGCTGACAATATCTTGGGGAATATTCTCTCTTGGAACACTATTTTCCACAAATCAGTCCACTGAATAGATGATGTACTATAATACGCTTTACTGGTCCACATTGGAATAAACACTAATATAAAATGACATCTTGACATCACAAAAAACTATGTAATGCATAACCTTAGCCTAATTTATTCCATTGCAGGAAATTGTATCAATTTCTAATGCATATGGAATTTCTATAAATCTAATGGATTTGTAGCCTGAAGTATTTCCAACTGAAATATAGCATCTGATAGGATGTTGCTGGTAAACTAGCACGTTGCTGGATTTCCCCCCCTCCCCCACTCCACCAAGGAGCTATGCAATGATCATTTCTCTTTCCTTAAGACTCAACCTCTCCTCTCCCAGATTTCTCCCTGATCTGTTTTCAAAAACATTCTCCAACCTCTTCTGCCCTTGTGACTTCTCTATAATCTGCTCCTCTTCTTAGCACTGTCCTTCATTCTCATGCCCTCATTGCCTGGTCTGGACTCTACCTGCCATCTCAACATTGCCCATCATTGCTCCACCCACTCCCCTGGAGATGGTATCAGTACGGCCAGATGGTTGAGTATAGAAAAATGGTTCGTGGATGATATTGAATCACTGAGCCTGGATGAGAAGGAGACATCCACAGGGGAGTCTAAGGTAGCTGGGGAAGAAGGAGAATTTAGGTTTTATCTGTGGTCTTCACTCAGGGGAAGATGCTACAGGGCCCACCAGGGAAGGAGAAGTCAGAGTCAGAGGTAAATACTTGGGAGGTGGTGTCCAGAAATTCCAGCAGGAGCTCTGGAGAGAAGAGTGAGGGAGAGCACCTGCTGTGAAGCTGCTGTGAGTGTTGGGCAGGGACACACATGGGGCAGCAGAGAAAGGAGCAGGAAGGTGATAACAGGCTTCCCGAGGGAAGGAGGGTGTCATGGTGATAGTGATGTGCACAGAGTTACACATGTCACGGAGATGAGGGAGGACGGAAAAGAGCCAGTGAGAGGGAGGGCGGATGCAACTAACACATCCTGTACACTGTTTCCTGAGAGGCCAAGAGCAGAGGCCAAGAGAGAGGCTGAGCCAGAGCACAGGACACAGTGAAGGAGACATGAAAGTTGATAAATAAAAACATAGGTGTTCAAATCAAGATTGTGTTAAAACGCTCTTTTAAGGAATACAGTTGGGGTTTTAAGGAACTCCTTTTAAGGAATATAGAAATAAAATTGCAGGTGAGATATTAATTCTTAGATGGTGATTCACAAGAATGACTCCCCTGCCTAAAGAGTGACCATCAGAAGCAGTTCTGTGCAGAGGAGAGCGGGGAGACGGCACAGCACAGTGGTGGAGACACGTGGTCGATGGAGACTCTGGGCCTTCATGGGACGAGGGGGGGTCCTGTAGACCCCATACGCCGGTGTGCTGAGAACATCGAGCAGGAGTTACTTGAGCCATTGAGAGTCACTGTACTTGAAGGGGTTTTTGTTTACACATAATTTTATTTCTTTTTGGCTGCCCTGGGTCTTCTTTGCTGCCTGCAGGCTCTCTCCACTTGTAGCAAGCAGGGCCTGTGCTCTAGTTGGGTGGTTGGGCTTCCCGCTTTGGTGGCTCCTCTTGCTGTGGAGCGCTGGGCTCTAGGATGCCTGGGCTCAGTCTTTGCGGTGTACAGACTTAATTTCTCTGTGGCATGAGGGATCTTCTGGGGACCAGAGATCGAACCGGTGTCCCCTGCACTGCAAGGTAGATTCTTAACCACTGGACCACCAGGGAAGCCCCTGTACTTGAAGTTTTCATTGGAGCTACCTAAAACATGATAAAAGTGATCTCAGCAAAAGGGGGAAGGAGCAGTGAGTGCACGGCCTGCCTTCCACCAAAGAGAGCCTGCTGGGTTTGCACAGACCCCTTTCCGTTTCTGAACCACACTTGCCTCTTTCTCCACCTACAAACCACACATTTCTTAAATTCTCCAAGCAATCTTCCTGGTGGCTATCTTCCATGGAAGTAGAATTTCTAGGTGAAAGATTCTGTGCAATCTTTCTATGTGAATATCAGAAGAAGGTGAACATTTTGTTTGAGGTTATGGTTCTGGAAATTCAGAATTAAATATATTTCAGCTCACATTGGCCAAACATGCTATACCTGGCCTCAGCCTCCTGTATTTTAGTTGGCTCACTGGTGTCATTAAGGTCCTGGGATCCCTCTAGCCCCTCAACTACTTCATCCACCTCCTATGGCATGGCAAAAAAAAAAGGCTCTCTGGTACCATTAATATCCCTGTTGATTGCAGATCCTGTGATCTTGCTGGTGCCTTGACTTACTGCAGCTTCCTAAGTTCTTACCTAGGATTTGTTGGCATAAAGTTCAACCAGGAAAAGCAGAAAACAAAACCTGTTTTAATGTGTCTCTTGATATTTGGTTTTGTTTTTACATTTGCAAGAGCAAAACAGAGAAAATGAAGCAAAGGATACTTTTAAACATATATGGTTAACTGATTTAGAATTACTGATTCAAAGAGTGTCTGTAAAAATAAAATGTGACTTCCACTCCCAGCTTTAAGAGGAACAGTATCTGAACTTGCTCACCTGGCACTGGTAATTAGAAAGCTGAACAAAATACTGGGAACAACTGTTTTCAGATCCTGGACAGCAGGCCATGCAAGACTAAGTTCCTAGAGTGAAGATGGATGCACAAATCCATCTGAAAACTCCTGGCTGTCTGCCTTCAGGCAATTTCCATGTTGCAGGTACAGGGAGGGGAACCCAGATGCAGCCCAGCAAAGCCCTGATCTGAGAACACAAGTGAGCCAGGGAGGTGCAGAAGGTGATATGTGTGGGGCAGGGCATCTAAAAGAGAGAGCTACTCAGACAGAAAGAATGATTACAAGTGCCTAATGAGCCCATTGAGTCTCTGTCATCTGATCACACGCAGGTGAAATTTCCCAAGGCTGGGCAGGAACAACTTTTGAGGAAAGAATTATTACTGGAGAGCTGTGCATTGAGTGGGATCAGATGCCATGATCTTAGTTTTCTGAATGTTGAGCTCTAAGCCAACTTTTTCACTCTCCTCTTTCACTTTCATCAAGAGGCTCTTTAGTTCCTCTTTACTTTCTGCCATAAGAGTGGTGTCATCTGCATATCCAAGGTTATCGATATTTCTCCTGGCAATCTTGATCCCAGCTTGTGCTTCTTCCAGCCCAGCGTTTCTCATGATGTACTCCGCATATAAGTTAAATAAGCAGGGTGACATACTCCTTTTCCTATTTGGAACCAGTCTGTTGTTCCATGTCCAGTTCTAACTGTTGCTTCCTACAGGTTTCTCAAGCGGCAAGTCAGGTGGTCTGGTATTCCCATCTCTTTCAGAATTTTCCACAGCTTGTTGTGATCCACACAGTCAAAGGCTTTGGCATAGTCAATAAAGCAGAAATAGATATTTTTCTGGAACTCTCTTGCTTTTTTGATGATCCAGTGGACGTTGGCAATTTGATCTCTGGTTCCTCTGCCTTTTCTAAAATCACCTTGGACATCAGGAAGTTCATGGTTCACGTATTGCTGAAGCCTGGCTTGGAGAATTTTGAGCATTACTTTACTAGCGTGTGAGATGAGTGCAATTGTGCGGTCGTTTGAGCATTCTTTGGCATTGCCTTTCTTTGGGATTGGAATGAACACTGACCTTTTCCATTCCTGTGGCCACTGCTGAGTTTTCCAAATTTTCTGACATATTGACTGCAGCACTTTCACAGAATCATCTTTTAGGATTTGAAATAGCTCAACAAATAGATGGGGAAACAGTGGAAACAGTGGCTGACTTTATTTTGGGGGGCTCACAAATCACCGAAGATGGTGATTGCATCCATGAAATTGAAAGATGCTTACTCCTTGAAAGGAAAGTTATGACCAAACTAGACAGCATATTAAAAAGCAGAGACAGTACTTTGCCAACAAAAGTCCGTCTAGTCAAAGCTATGGTTTTTCCAGTAGTCATGTATGGATGTGAGAGTTGGACTATAAAGAAAACTTAGCAGAGAAGAATTGATGCTTTTGGACTGTGGTGTTGGAGAAGACTCTTGAGAGTCCCTTGGACAGCAAGGAGATCCAACCAGTCCATCCTAAAGGAGATCAGTCCTGGGTGTTCACTGGAAGGACTGATGCTGAAGCTGAAACTCCAATACTTTGGCCACCTGATGTGAAGAGCTGACTCATTGGAAAAGCCTCTGATGCTGGGAGGGATTGGGGGCAGGAAGACAAGGGGACGACAGAGGATGAGATGGTTGGATGGCATCACCGATTCAATGAACATGAGTTCACATGGGTGAACTCAGGGAGCCTGGTGCACTGCGGTTCATGGGGTTGCAAAGAGTTGGACACGACTGAGCAACTGAAATGAACTGAACTGAATGCATTGAATAATGTGCAACATTCATGTGGGGCGGAGAATCCTCACCAGCCAGAGTGAAGAAACCTCCTTGAATATATGGGGCATTCAACTGAGATGGAAAATGCATATATTAGAGCTGAAACTAAAAAAAAAAGAGAGAGAGAGAGATGAAACTAATCACAAGCCTTAAAATAAAGGGCACATAGAATTCTACTAACAAACCTTAGCAATAATCCTCAAACGTGTCTGTTATGAGGGTAATCATTTCCTACCAGGAAAAAGCAAAATTAACACTTTCAGGAATCATACAAAGAAAACAAGCCAAAAGACATTTCTATCACCCAGGAAACTTCAAGACACTTAGGGGTCCTGTGTCAGACAAGAGGTCTGAAGTATATTTCATATTACCTCATACCCACCCACAAAAATGAATATAAACCCCTTTATATACACTGCAAATATACGAGAATATTCAAGAAATTGACTACTTTCTGGAAAAATATGAATTCTCAAGACCAATATTTAAAGCAGCTGTAACAAAAGAAAAATAAGCAAGGAAGGCTATAAAATAAAATTTTTTTCAAGAATTACTTCTGAAAATCATGTGAAGGCTATGCAAGCAAAGAACAACTGACTACAAAAGCACCACATAATTTTAGAGAATCAAGAATAGACGAACAGAAGAAATCTGTATTTTGTGAACATAATTTAACCCTGATAGGAGTCGGACACAACTGAGTGACTTCACTTTCACTTTTCACTTGTGTGCACTGGAGAAGGAAATGGCAACCCTCTCCAGTGTTACTGCCTGGAGAATCCCATGGATGGAGAAGCCTGGTGGGCTGCCGTCTATGGGGTCGCACAGAGTTGAAGCAACTTAGCAGCAGCAGCAGCATGAGAACTTGACATAAGTGACATAAAACAAAACCACACACCAATTTTACCTACTATTCTTGGTCTCCTAATCCATTAAATGCTGATTAATGATATATGAATCATTGCAGAGAAATTCTCCATCTCTAAAAAAATTTAGGTTTCCTCACAATTTTTGTTCCTTTAAAGTAAGTCAAGCTGTACAGTCTAAGAAGTGCTTGCTCCAGAAGATGTGGAATATATATACAACGGAAAATTACTCAGTCATAAAATCAAATGAAATAATGCCATTTGCAGCAACATGGATGAACATGGTGATTTCACTTTAAGTGAAGTCAGACAGAAAGAGACAAGCATCGTATGACATCACATATGTGGAATATTGAAGAATGATACAGATGAACTTATTTACAAAGCAGAGGTAGAGTCACAGACAGAAAACACGCTTATGGTTACCTAAGAGGACACGGGGGTGTGGGGAGAGGTGAGTTAGGAGTTTGGGGTCAGTACGCACACACTGCTGTATGTACACCAGGTGACATAAGGAGCTGCTGTGTAGTGAGGGAGCTGTACTCAGTATCTTGTGACGACCTGTAACCGGAAAGAATCCGGAAGAATATATAGTGGCTCAGTCGTGTCCAAGTCTTTGGGACTCCAGGGTCTGTAGCCTGCCAGGCTCCTCTCAAAGGACGGGCCACAAGGAGCTGGATACAGCAGAGGGACTAACCACACAAGTCCTACTCTGCTCGTTCTCAGCCAACTTGGAGAAAGACAGGACGCCTTATCAGTGCTGCAGTAAGTTTTGCTCTAAGATGCTTTCCCTGTAGGGAACAATTTGAACATATTCTGAATTTCAGTTGTGCTTGCAAGTAATTTTGCCGGGAGAAAGAGTTGGTGAAAGAAAGCACAGCTGACCCAGAGGAAACTAACCAGGCAGGAAAACACAAAACACCGCTTAACACACAATCAAACATTAAACTGATTGAGGACATCGTGGGAACTGTCCTAGATCATTCTGCATTTGTCCACACTTAATTGAGTGTGCTCAGTTAAGACACTCTGTGTCTAGAGTGTGCTGTCATTCTTGGCTAATTTAAAATATAGTGTATTAGTAGGAAATTGCAGGCATAATAAGGCAAACAGATCAGGAGATAACTGCCCTCGAAAAGAGAGTTGATGACTTACAGTTCCCAAGAGGAGGGACAGGCCACACCATTGGGCCACACGGGAAAGGACCGGACTTGTCCGCAGATTGAGGGAAGGGAATTAGGTACAGGGACCTTTACTGTGACTCCTCAGGAGGAACAGTGAGCTGGGTGTGCAGGCTGAGGACTGGCTGGTGCACGTGATGTTAGCGGCCATCCTCGGTGTCTGCCTCTGGGTGACAAGGGAAGGGGACAGTGGCTCGGAGCGCATTTTAATTGTCACCTCCTCAGAGACACATCCCCATGTGCATCTGTGGTGACAGCTCCCCCATGTCTCCTGCCCTTACCACCTCGGTCCTTCACGGCACCAGGGCTGGCCCTGTCTGCACCCGCTGGGGCTCATCACCCATCCGTCCTCTGTCCCGGGACTCCTTTCCTCCCCACCCTCCCACCGCCCCAGCTCCTCTCTTCCTGCTGTGCCGTGTCCCGCCCTTCACTCCATGGAGCTGACTCTTCTACAAGCTGTTCTGTTTATTCCTTGTCTCGCTCCACAGTGTCAGCTTTGCGGGAGCAGCAGAATCCTTTCTTTTTAAAGTGTGGTGGTTTTCTGTCTTACTCTCCTCTTGAATGTCAAGGACTGTGAGGTGTCGTGGCTGGGTCCCTGCCCCCAGCACAGGCCTGGCACAGAGCACGTGCGCTCTCAGCATTTGGGGAAGAACCAGCAGTGGTAAGCCTTGTTGCTGCCCCCGGGGGACTGTTAAAAACAAGACAACAGCCCCAGAGGAGTTGCTTAGTTAGGAACCATGCTAGCAAAATAGACTTAAATGCAGTTTTGGCTCTTCCAGAAATGAAATCTTGAACCAGTCAGCCAGGAATCTTCTGGCTATCAGTAGTTAAGTCATCTGCCTGAGAAAGCTTTCCAGCCTTTAATGGAAAGTAACCTCACAGTAACCACTTGGATTCTTTGCCCAGTACAACTTCCTTGTTCCTGATCCCTTATGCCTATAAAAGTCTTTTATTTTGTGCAACTCCTCAGAGGTTCTAACTGCTAAATTGGATGCTGCCTGATTCATAAATCTTTAAATAAAGGCACTAAGATTTTAAAATTTTACTCAGTTGAATTTTATTTTAATAGGGCATATAGCTTATTTTGGAGATGGCAATGGCACCCCACTCCAGTGCTATTGCCTGGAGAATCCCAAGGACGGGGGAGCCTGGTGTGCTGCCTTCTATGGCGTCGCACAGAGTTGGACACGACTGAAGTGACTTCGCAACAGCATCGCTTATTTTAAGATTATATTTGGCTTTTAAGAGATTGTTATAGATTCAATCGAGCTTACTGTGAACGATGTCAGATTCAGGATCTCCGAAGATGATTTAGCTTCAGGACCAAAGACCAGGATTGATCACTCAAGAGCGTTTGTGTAGCAGAGTTTTATGACAGTGGAAAAAGGTCAGAGAAAGCTTCTGACATGGACAGCAGAAGGGGGTGGGGAGTGCCCCCCCTTGCTAGTGTTAGCAAGGGAGGTATATACTTTTTAAATTAGTTACTACAAAAAATCAAAAGAATGTCTCAGGTTTGTGAAAGTTTTACCAGACCCACTCCCACAATTAGCATTTTAGGATAACAGGATTAGATTTTAACAGAAAGATCCTACGAGACCCATTCCCATAATATATACTCTAAGATGTCAGGATTAATCAGAAGGTTTTCAGAAAGGAGAAACTGTCCTCAAGCAGGATACATTGTTCTTATATGATCCTTAGTACAGAGTTTAAGTGGCTCAGATGGTAAAGCATCTGCCTACAATGTGGGAGACCTGGGCTGGATCCCTGGGTTGGGAAGATCCCCTGGAGAAGGAAATGGCAATGCACTCCAGTACTCTTGCCTGGAAAATCCCATGGACAGAGGAGCCTGGTAGGCTACAGCCCATGGGGTTGCAAAGAGTCAGGCATGACCGAGCAACTTCACTTTCTTTCACAGAGTTTAAACTGAGTTGTGTAATCATCAGTTCTGGGCCTAAAGAAAGAAAGAAAACAAAACAAAAAAATGTTTTAAGTGACTAAGACTAAGGAATGTAGAGAAAAAAAGATGTTTGTCCTTTCCTCCTCCTTGAGAACTCCAGGCCTCTCTCTCCTTGGCTTCCCCCAGACTTCTTATCAACCTGCCTAGGAATTGACTCTCTCACTTTGAGCACCTCTTCAGCCTGTGAGCTCCATGAGAACATCAGTCCAGAAAGAGAAAAGACCTTGAGTAAATGTTATGATGACTGAATAGCTGTACAGATAAAATGACTACACAGAGTCCATGAGAAGGTTACATTCACTGAAGATTAGCTTTTTCTTCCTCCTCCCTCCCTCTTTCCAGAACAGAAGTTCAAGGGATATTATATCACCCTCACCTCATAAGGAACTCCAGTGGTCTGGGTGAGTTTTATCTTTTCTTTATTTTTACACTGGAAGACATTTCATGACTGTACTCCTCAAAACTGAGAAAATTACTACTTGAGGGGCAGGAACACTTCATGTTGTCTGAGTCAAAACAGAACACTACATGAACATAGGATATTGAGGAGGTGGCTGGGCCCCTGGGCAGCTGGAAGTAGGGAAACAAAGGCAGAGGGGTGCTGTTTCCACCTCCCTCCTCCCAACATGACACACTTGTCCCTCTTTGTACTTAATCAATCCAATCCTGATTATCTGGAGATTGACATGTCTGCTGGCAGATGGTGTGGTCTTAGTTGACAGCATTAAGGCCACCAGACCTGAGTTCTGAGCTGTTTGCCAGACCTAGGACAAGTCTTCAGCGTCTTAGATCTGCTGTTTTTAACCCTAAGCATTGATAGCGGTACTACCTATGTGAGGGTCCAGAGTAGAGGCATCGGCACTTGGGATTGGTCACTGGGAAAGGCTGCAGCCCTGTGAAGGCTGCCCCTAGAACCCCAGCCGGAACATGAGTGGTACGTGGAATATCTGGATGAAGCATTGAAGATGCCAGCAAGAGACACTCAGTTGGTGCCAGGACAGCATTGAATTAGAGCACTGGGATTTTCTCCACTCACTTCCAGAGGGTCAGGCCCTATTGCCACTGGCCACATACCCTGAGTGATAACCATCTCTTGGGAACTCCAAGTCACAGCCTGATGGCTGGGCCTCCACAGGGCTGAAGGATGTGTCAGGAGCGGTTTGTCCACAGATGCTGGGCACCCCAGGGCTCTGACAGGGGCTGGTGAGGCTGGCATGGCAGGGCCCCACAGCACAGGGTATTGGGGTGCCTGGTCGGGGCTGCCATCATCTAGGGCCATGCCACCATGAAGGCCCCTGGTAATTTCTGAGCTCAGAAGCTAAAGCAAGGTTGAGCCTGATTAGTACTCGGTTGCAAGACCACCTGGAAAGACCAGGTGCTGTGGACTTTCCCACTTGTCTCTCCTTTCATCTCTCTCTCCCTTTGCTACCACCGCCCCCCCCCCCCACCCCCACCCCCCAGCACAGTTGGGCTCTCCTTTGGCCACAGGGAGTTGCACCTATTGTTGAGTCTTGGCCTGGGTGGGTTCTGCTGGGAGTTCTGACAATGGGCAGCACAGTTGGGCTGGCATCCTCTGTGCTTGCTGGCTGCTGTGGGTTGGTGGGCAGGTTGAGTGCCTACAGGAAGGCAGTACTTTATGCCATGGAACTGTCTGCATAAAATGGTTCTCATGGTGACATTGGACCTCTGTGTATTTTCCACATTAAAAGAACTGTAGCATGTCTGTGTGTGTGTGTGTGCATGTGTTAAAGACTTAGGAAAATTCTGAAGCCAAACAAAAAATTGGATCACATGATAAAATATGAATGAGCTTCAAAAACATGACACTGTGTAAGAAACCGGACCTAAATGGCCACAGTTGTACAAAGCCATGTGCTTGAAATACACAGAATAGGCAATTCCATGAGGATGAAAGAGTGAGGAATGTGGAATTTAAAGTGACTGATTAAGGAACACTAGGTGTCTTTGTAGGGAGATAAAATATAAAATCTTCTGGATCAGATAGTGATGATGGCTACACAACTATATAAATAGGCAATCACTAAAATATAGTGCTCAAAGGAGAATTTTTTGGTATATGATATATATGTCAACTTAAAATGATTAACTTGATTTTTTTCAAAAATAACAAAACCCATGTATTATCCTCCGTGCTTTATTTGGTTCTCACTCTAAGCTCTGTAGACATAAACAAACATGCCTGTGTCTGTGTGTGCATGCTCAGTCGTGTTTGACTCGTTGTGACCCCACGGCCTGCAGATGGCCAGGCTCCTCTTTTCATGGAATTTTCCAGGCAAGAATACTGGAGCGGTGGCTGTTTCCTACTCCAGGATATTTTCCCGATCCTTCACTGTTTCTTCAGAATTTGTCTCCAGAGCAAGGAGTCAGCCAGCACCACTCGCCTAGGCTGAGACTCAGGGCACACAGAGGAGTGGGACGCGCTCTGGTGGGAAAGAGGGAAAGCATGTCCTACTCAGAGCGTGTAGTGTGGGGAAGCCGGAGGCAGGCTGGGAGGAAGAGGGCCGTCCCAGGTGACTGCTTAGATGACAGATTTGGTTTCCCCCATTTGGTACTAAATTGAAAGGAAGGAAAATAAGAAAGGTGGCAGTCACTGACCACGCACTGAATCCTGGAGCCCATTGCTGCAGGGGCTGGGGTCTGGCTTTCCAGGTCGGCTGTTGCAGGGCAGGGCCTCATGGCTGGAAGGAGAGGTTCCCCAACTTCACAGTGTATGAAGAAAGTTCTTCATTTCAATATCCTTCTCTGGTCGTCTTCAATTGGATACTCTGTGGATAAACTTGAAACTGTTTCTTAAATTAACTGCAAACAAAGGTAATAAAAACATTATTGTTGAGTTACAATGATAATGGTGATTTTCACTATAATTAATAGAATCAGGCCATCTGGTCGACCTCGCCACAGTAGCCACCAATCTGTCGGCTTTGTGAACCTCTCACAGATGTATCTGCGTCTCATACTCGGGAAACACAGGGCCTCCACACAGACACCATCCTTTCCACTTCTGAGCCCGAGGAGAATAGAAGGGACGCCGGGCGCCCCTCGTATAGATGCAGCCCTACCCGCAGGAAACCCATCTGCGGAGTCCTGAGCAAGTCACCGGGAACCGAGGCCGCCTGGGAGCAGCCTCAGCGCCGCGAAGGCAGCGGGACGACCGTTCCCCCAAGGTGGCAAGGAAGCGCTTCCGGGCGCCCTTTGGGGACGAGGACGGGCGGCCCGTGGTCCCTTGCGGTGCCTCCTGTTCTGGACACCAGGGCCGGCCCTCTCCGGGGAGAGGACACACGTTTGTGAATCGGGACTATCGGGGTCCATGGGGGAGGCTGGGAAGACTGGACATGTCTGCGTGCATCCGTGTGGTCCGCACCTCCGGGCGAGTGGGAAACATCGAGAGGCTGTAACTCCGCGGACGCCGGCGCCATGCCCTTTCCTGCTCGCGCTCAGCTGCCCCGGCGGTGCCCGCGGGCAGAAGGGGCCCCGCGGCGCGCTGGTCCACCGGGCCGGGCAGCGACACCGACCGACACCGACCGACGCCGCCCGCCCTGTCCGCCGACCTGCAGCCCGAATCTCCGGCGACAGCAGGCTCTTCCCGGGTCTCATGACACCGGGAACGTTGCCGCTGTCACCCCGGCCTCTGGAGCTCTGCCCCGGGCTTGGTGGCCGAACCGTAGCCCTTCGCGGGAGTCGCCAACGTTCCCCAGGAAGGGACCGGCTCACGGCGGCCGCTGGGTGGCTCCCGACGGGCGGCGCACACGGCCCCGGGCGGACCCCTACCCTTGGGAGGCCAGAGCGCAGCGGGGGGCGTTCTTACGCCCGGGACAAGCCGGGCTGGGAGCCGGCTCCCGGCCCGGCGGCCCGGCAGGGCGCGGAGACCCAGACAACAGACAGGAGGACGGGAGCTGGGAAGACCTCCCCGGGCAGCTGCGGGAGAAGGCGCGCTCCTCAGCGATTCCCTAGGCTGGGACCCAGGCGGCCCCAGAGGGCAGGTCCCTGCTCCCGGGCGGACTTAGGAATTTAGTGAAACTTAGACTGTGGGGACTGTAAAACTGAAACCATGAAATGATTGGGTAAAAACATGTATGAATGATTTTTATTCTGTGGAATAAAAAGAATGGAATCATGATACAACATTAAAAAAAAAAAAAAAGTCCAGAAGCTATCAAAGAAATGAAGATAAACAGCCATAAATCCACCTTTTCATATTCCACACGGAAGGTCCAATGATAACAACTCAGCGTGGGAGGAATATTTGTGCAAATACTTGTGTACTAAGATTGTTGATATTAGTATCACTCAGTATAAAAACAGAACATTCAGGAAACAGCCATTAAGAGGGATCTAGGAAGGAAATTTGTGTCGGTACTGACTTGGAAAGATCTGTATGATGAATTGTTGGATAAAAATAGCCAAGTTATAGGATTTCCACTGGTGTTAAAGAAAAAATATATACATTTGTACATTTATCTTTAAATGAACTGAGATGGAAAGGCAAATGAATTAGAACAGCTAAAGCAGCTTTATAAAAAGAATACAATCTTTCCCATAGGTTGGCACCTGGTGCCAGAAAGAAGTGTCTTCAGAAATCAAAAGGAGCCACACCGCCTGCTTTTCTGCCTCCTCCTCCTGTGGCCTCCAGGCAGGCAGCTGGCATCCTAGCCCCTTAAAGTCACTGCTCCACTCAGACAGAAGCAGATCCAAGGAGGGGTTGGTATGACCTTGGCTCTGCAGACTTGGGCTCCTCAGCCTCTTGCCTCATCCTGGGAGCCCCCAGCCAGTCAGTGATCACCCCAGTCTTCCCCACCAGAGGCTACTGGCCCCACTCTGCAGGGGGCAGTCCTTGTCTCTATGAGCTCTGAGCTGTTTTCCCAAAGGAAGGATTTTCCCTTTGCACCGCAGGTATGAAGCAAGGGGATAACTGACTTTTTGCACCTGAACCCATCGCACACTTTGTCCTCACATCTGGCCCCAATTATGCCCATGAGGGTAGAAGAAGGCCTTCCCTTTACATAGGAGGTGTGAATCAATTGGAAGCCTGAGCTTTCACATCTGGACCTTTCATACACGTTTTGTATGCATTGAGCTCCTGAAGACACAAGACAGAGACAGGGTTAGGCCTCTTAGTGTGGTGTGGCCATTGCTCTCATAAAATATCCAGGGTCTCTAAGCAACACCAGGGTGGCAAGAATAGGGAAGCATGAAATCATTCAAGCCACACACACACACGCACAAAGGAGGGGCTAAAGCAACCACCTGATCCTAAGGGAAAATGCAACTCTGGAATCAAACATGTCAATGTGTTATGCAGATGTAATATCATGTAAATGACTTGATTCTTTAAAAAATTTTAATTATGAATAAATATTTGATGTCCTTGTGTTTATTCTGAGATTATTGAGACTAATATGGCCAGATATACATTACTTAAAAAAGATTTATTTCATTGGGAAAAATTTACTAAAATTTTACATTTCTTCAAGAAAAATTCAGGCAGAGAGTATTGAAAATACTATGTTTCTGTGAGGACCTGTGAGTGAGGCCACTACTTTTGTTAGGTCTGAGAGGGCAACGACCAATGTTGTAAGATGGACGATGGCAAGGTGAACGCCTGTAACGAGACCGATGCCCTGAGCCAGAGCGCCTACGTCCTGTTCTATGCCCGGGAGGGTGGGTGGGATGGAGGTGCTGGGGGAAGGTCAGCGACCCTCCTGCGGGCTGACCCCACAGACCCCGTGCAGTCTGCAGGAGACGCCAGCGGCAGAGCTCCTGGGTCGGAGGAGTCCCCGGGGGACACAGAGGTCGAAGGGATGAGCTTAGAGCAGTGGAGACGCCTGCAAGAACACAGCCGACCGAAGCCCGCCTTAGAGCTGCGGAAGGTCCAGTCTGCCCTGCCTGCCGGCGCAGTCGTGATTCACCAGTCCAAACATGGAGGAGGGAGAAACCGCACGCCGCCCCAACAGGAGAACGAGCGGTTCGACCATCCAAGCACGGACACCCCGCCTCCGGGGCCGAAGAGAGAGAGTATAAAAGCAACAAAAAAAAAAATAACAAATTAACGCAAAATTTTAAAAAGAAGTTTAAAAATAAATGAAAAAAAAAAAAAACCTCAAAAACCCCAAAACACCCAGCAGGGGAAAAAAAAAAAAAAAAGTAAATGATAAAGGAAGAAGGAAAAGGAAGAACAAAGGGCAGCGGAGAGAGAAAAGGAGCTGCAGAAATGAATCCAAAGTTGCAGGAAGCCTATGCCTTTCTAAATGAGCTCGCTTTGGGTCTTGAGCAACGGCCCTGAAGGGAGAAAAGCATATGTGGCACTCTGCTGGCATCTTTTGGTGCTAGGACCCTGAACGCTAGACGAGTGTCCAGTGAGAACGCATAGAAATTGGGGAGGACCTCGCTGGAGCGCAAAGTTGAGGCAAGGGTTTATTGTTGTCCGGGGAGGGGTTGTCCTCAGGCAGGGGTCTGGGGTCGGGAGACCCCTAAAGGGGAGAGGTTCGGTGGGCAGACATATGTTTCCACACGTGTGTTAGGATGTGAATGGTGAGCCCACGGAAGTCCTGTGCAGCCGGCATTTGTGTGCTGAACTTGGAAGCCCTGCAGTGAATCTCTAGCGGGCAAGGCTGGAAAGCCCAATGCCCCCGAATCACTTGCATCCTGAGCCCTTTGGTCCAGGGGGTCAGGTCGGAAGTGCGTGTGGGGCCTCGTCAAGGGGAATTCCCCGAGAAAAGTGAGGGTGGTTGGATGGCGGGAGTGGGAGTGGGCACGCCCTCGGCCGCCTCAGCCAATGAGGAGCCTGCACGTGCGGGGGTGGGGCTGTGGGGAAGCCCCCAAAGGCCCGAGGGGGCGGGGCCCAGGCCCTTTTCTGGAGCCGGACCGTCTGAGGGAAGGAGGCGTCGGCGTGCAGCTGCAGGTAGGAGATGGAAACCCTCGTGGGCCTTGTGTGCAGAGCCCCGGGGGCTGCTTCTGAGCACGGGGGAGGTGTGTGTCCGTCTCCCTTCGACGTCTTCCCCGGAGGGCAAGGTTGTGGGCCCAGCGCCGCTGGTGCGGATGCCCTTCGGGGACCCTCTGTCCCTGAGGGGCCGTCGCCGGCGCTTGGGCGTCCCCAGCGGGGTGACTTGGCTCCCGGGTCAGCAGGGCTGACGCCTGGCCAGAAAGGCGCCCTGAGTTGGAAGGGGCCGTGGGGGGTGGGGGCTGGGCTTCAGAACCTGGGGAACACCTGCTACGTGAATGCGGCGCTGCAGTGTCTGAGCCACACGCCGCCCCTGGCCAGCTGGATGGTGTCCCAGCAGCACGCCACCCTCTGTCCGGCCCGCAGCGCCTGCACGCTCTGTGCCATGCGAGCTCACGTGACCCGAGCCCTCCTTCACGCGGGAGAGGTGATCCGGCCCCGCAAGGACCTGCTGGCGGGCTTCCACAGACACCAGCAGGAAGATGCCCACGAGTTTCTGATGTTCACTCTGAATGCCATGCAGCAAGGGTGCTTGAGTGCATCCCAGCCGTCGGGCCATGCCTCCGAGGACACCACCGTCATCCGTCAGATCTTCGGCGGGACCTGGAGGTCTCAGATCCAGTGTCTCCGCTGCCTCGGTGTCTCGGACACGTTCGACCCTTATCTGGACATCAGCCTGGATATCACGGCGGCTCAGAGTGTGGAGCAAGCTCTGAGAGAGCTGGTGAAGCCCGAGAAGCTGGACGCGGACAATGCCTATGACTGTGGCGTCTGTCTCCGGAAGGTGCCTGCCACCAAGAGGTTGACTTTGCACAGCACCTCCCAGGTCCTGGTGCTGGTGCTGAAGCGGTTCACACCGGTGAGCGGGGCCAAAAGGGCTCAGGAGGTGCGCTATCCCCAGTGCTTGGACCTGCAGCCCTACACGTCCGAGCGGAAGGCAGGGCCACTGGGCTACGTGCTCTATGCCGTGCTGGTGCACTCCGGGTGGAGCTGCGAGCGAGGACACTACTTCTGTTACGTCCGAGCGGGCAACGGCCAATGGTATAAGATGGACGATGCCAAGGTGACCGCCTGTGACGAGACCGCTGCCCTGAGCCAGAGCGCCTACGTCCTGTTCTACGCCCGGGAGGGTGCGTGGGAAGGGGGCGCTGGGGGAGGGGCAGCGGCCCCCGTCGGGGCTGACCCCACAGACCCCGGGCAGCCTGCAGGAGACGCCAGCGGCAGAGCTCCTGGGTCGGAGGAGTCCCCGGGGGACACAGAGGTCGAAGGGATGAGCTTAGAGCAGTGGAGACGCCTGCAAGAACACAGCCGACCGAAGCCGGCCTTGGAGCTGCGGAAGGTCCAGTCTGCCCTGCCTGCCGGCGCAGTCGTGATTCACCAGTCCAAACACGGAGGAGGGAGAAACCGCACGCCGCCCCAACAGGAGAACGAGCGGTTCGACCATCCAAGCACGGACACCCCGCCTCCGGGGCCGAAGAGAGAGAGTATAAAAGCAACAAAAAAAAAATAACAAATTAACGCAAAATTTTAAAAAGAAGTTTAAAAATAAATGAAAAAAAAAAAAACCTCAAAAAACCCCAAAACACCCAGCAGGGGAAAAAAAAAAAAAAAAAGTAAATGATAAAGGAAGAAGGAAAAGGAAGAACAAAGGGCAGCGGAGAGAGAAAAGGAGCTGCAGAAATGAATCCAAAGTTGCAGGAAGCCTATGCCTTTCTAAATGAGCTCGCTTTGGGTCTTGAGCAACGGCCCTGAAGGGAGAAAAGCATATGTGGCACTCTGCTGGCATCTTTTGGTGCTAGGACCCTGAACGCTAGACGAGTGTCCAGTGAGAACGCATAGAAATTGGGGAGGACCTCGCTGGAGCGCAAAGTTGAGGCAAGGGTTTATTGTTGTCCGGGGAGGGGTTGTCCTCAGGCAGGGGTCTGGGGTCGGGAGACCCCTAAAGGGGAGAGGTTCGGTGGGCAGACATATGTTTCCACACGTGTGTTAGGATGTGAATGGTGAGCCCACGGAAGTCCTGTGCAGCCGGCATTTGTGTGCTGAACTTGGAAGCCCTGCAGTGAATCTCTAGCGGGCAAGGCTGGAAAGCCCAATGCCCCCGAATCACTTGCATCCTGAGCCCTGTCCCAGCACGGACACCCCGCCTCCGGGGCCGAAGAACGTCGGCAACGGCCCTTGTGCCAGCGGGAGGGCCAGAGCCACCAAGGGGAAGAACAAGAAGCCGCGGCCGTCTCTGGGGCTGTGGCGGTAGGTCGGCTCCGACGCACATGCGTGCAGACGCCCAGGCACACGCTGTGTGCGGCACGCCCTGTGTGACGCACCGAGAGTTCCGACGCGGAGCGAGTTCCTCTCGGCCGTGCGCGTGATGCAGCCTCCTGGGAAAGAGCGGGGCCTGGAGTGTGCCCGGGGTCTCGGCGTTCACTTGGGACGGGCTCGTGCCTGAGCGGCTGAGCTCTCGAGGGCTGGCTCTGCTGGGAAGTCGCTGGAGAGGATGGGGTGATGGGGTGCATGAGCGGGCCTGGGCACGGTCCGAGGGCCTCCCACTCCTGCGAGGGTGGGAGAGTCCTCTCGGGATGGGACTTTGGGTGTGGGTTTGCCTTTCGTTCCCCGTCTCTTTCGTTCCCTGGCCGCACCGCTGGCCTCGGGTGAGTGACGCGGCCTGGAGACGCCTCACAGAGCGCTCACAGCCAGCCGAGCAAGGAGAAGATCTCGGGAGCCCTTCGGGGGGCAGGGGAGAGCGGGTGCAGGTCCATGAACCGTCTCCTTCCGGCCGGTCAGGCTCTCGAAAATGCCCCAGACGTCGAGAGGCGTCCGGGGAGAGGACGGGCAAGCAGCCTTTATGGGTGTCTGTCCTCGGGAGGCCTCGTGCTACTTGGCGGAGGGTCCGGCAGGAATGAGGCGGGGATGCGCGCGTCCCCGGCACGACGCTCGTCCGCAAAGATCCCTGGGGCTCCATGTCCGGTGCAAGGAGTACGCTGGAGAAGCTCCAAGTGCCAGACAGGAGAAGCGATCCACAAGGCCATGAGCACCGCCACCAGCACCACCAGCACCAACACGAAGGCCAAGGGGAGAAAGGCAACCCAACCAGTCCCAAAGACACTTCTCCACCAGCATCGCACCGGTGCCTGAGTGGAGATATGTCGCGCCACGTTCATTTCTGAAAGCAAAGGTCCTCCCCGCACTGAGGAAAGACCCGAGCCTACCCTAGATTGTGATAGCAAGACAACTGGACTTCCGACTCTGCCCGTCCTGTCTGGCAGTCTCATCCAGCTGGGCCCCGGGCAAACGCCTCTGGACGCGAGGAGATGCGGCCGGCCTCCAAAGTGCCTGGGGCGGTGGGGAAGCTGTCCTCCCCTAGCTGCTTTCGCGACTGCCTCATGGGCCCGCGACCCGCTGGAGGGGCACCTGAGGCCCCTTAGCGACCACCTCTCGCGTTTTTCTTTCTTTGGCTTGGCTGATGGCTTCAAACCCCAAACCCTCCATCAAACGGCAGACCGGGAATTTGCGATGGAACATCTCCGACCTCGAGGGCCAACTCTGGCTCCTGACTGCGCTAGTCGGCGTGGCAAGGAACAGAGAACGTTCCGATGGCTTGTTTCCCCCGCATGGCTGCCTACGCCGCACCATGCCCTCCGCACGTAGAGAGGACAAAGAATGATGAGCAGTATCTTCCCCCGAGAACACGAACAAGCGTGCCCTGCACGAGGAAGCGGAGCCACCCACAGTCCGCCCTCATCATCACCACGCATCTTCCTCCGCCCCATCGTCTCAAATGGACTTACTGCTTGCCCCATCCACACCCTCTGAAGAAGGAGGAGGAGGAGGAGGAGGAGGAGGGGGAGGGGGATGACGAGGAGGAGGAGGAGGAGAAAAAGGAGAAGAATGTCGACTGGGGCGGCGTGACAGAGGAAATGGGAATTTCGGCTTATGCTGTAGGATGTCCGTGCAAAAGAGAGAAAAATCCTGGCTGATCTCGCTTCTCCGTGCCATGGGAAGGAGGCAAGTGGACAGCAAGTTTGTGAGCACTTGGATCATAAAGCACGAAGCGGTAGGGTTCTTGAATGGGGTGGGTGACTCGGAGATTTGAGGGGTGAAATAGCCTAAGGAAGAGAGCGGCGTCAGGGCCGTTTTTTCCTAGTAAAGATCAACGGAATCAACCCATCAACTATGATAAACCCGTGGACGGTCAAAGCCCCATAGTCCTGGAAGGGAAGCATAATGTCCAGGACAGGAGAGCAAACAAACACACATGTTACACACCGAGAAGGAAAGCAACAGTCACCCTCCTCCAGGAGGGAAATTCGTTCATTTCAGTTCAGTAGGTAACTCGTATTGCTCTCTTTGCAACCCCATGTACTGAACTTGCCAGGCTTCCATATCCAATAGGTAGTCTCAGAATTTAGTGTGTCTAATATCCTTTGTGTTGGTGGTACCATCCTGCCATCTCATCCTGTGTTGTCTCCTTCTTTTCCTGTCTTCAATTTTTCTCAACATCAGGGTCTTTTCAAATGATTCAGTTCTATTCATCAGATGTCCAACTTATTTGAGTTTCACCTTCAGTATCAGTGCTTCCAGTGAACATCCAGGACTCATCTGCTTTCTGAAGGACTGGCTTGATCTCTTTGCAGCCAAGGTGCTCTCAATAGTCTTCTCCAACACCACAGTTCACAAGCATCAGATCTTCTGCGCTCAGCTTTCTTTATAGTCCATTTCTCTCTTTCATACATGCCTATTGGGAAACCATAGCCTTAGCTAAAAGTACCTTTGTTGGCAAAGTATTGTCTTTGCTTTTTCATATGCTGAGTTGATTAGTCATACCTCTTTTTCCAAGGAGCAAGCATCTTGTAATTTCATGGCTACAGTCACCATCTGCAATGATTTTGAAGCCCCAAAATAATATAAGCTGAGTTCTCCACCACAGCAGCAAAGAGACTTTGAGGCAGAAACGCCCACATAAGCCATTTCTAGCTCACAGACTGTGAAGAGTTTAATAGGCAAAGTTTATTAGTGCAGTCTTGGAGTAATGCTGCCAGAGAGGAACAGAAAGCACCATCTACCAGGAACCAGGAACTGACTTCACCACCCACCACCATCTCCTACCAGCCTCCCTCCAGAGGCAACGCTCACATTCCTAGCCTCACCTGGGCAGCTCACTTCTGCCTTCATGTTTCTGTGTAAGGGCTGCCTGCTCTCAGACGTGCTTCTCCTAGAATTGTGCAGGCCCAGCTCCTTCCTTCATCCTGGTCACCGCAGCAAGGCCTTTTAGACCCTCTTGACCAGTGACTCCAAGCCCTCCCTCACAACGCCCTTTTTTATTTTCAGTAGAGCACTTGTTCTTTTCCTTCCCCTGTCTGGCTTCCATACTTTTCTCTTTCTTCACTCCAAACCGAGAGCTCCTTGAAAGGACGGGCCGCTGGTCATTTTCAGCACTGTTCTCTGTACCACTGACTCACGTGGCATAGAGTGAGTACTCACAGCCTGGGGGCAGAGTAAATAAACGTGAAGATCCTGGGGCTCCCCTTCCTCTTCTGTCCAGGTCGGTCTCTTGAGATGATCACTCTTACTAGGAAGCGCGTGCTGTTTCTGAGGCGGGAGCATGGGCAGAATGACCTCCACCATCCTTTTTCTCTCTCCAGTTGCTCCTGCAAAGCTCAGCCAGCAACCCCGACTGGGTGCCTCCTGGTGGCCCGCGCTAGCATTGCAGGACTAACTCGAACCTTCATTCAGGTCTTCAAGGCGGAGGCTCTCCAGAGTTCCCGAGGTGAAAGTGTACTTCAGGCAGGCTGTGGAAAGACCCAGGAATCTCCTCATTTTTCATTTCCTCTCCTCTCTTTGGGGTTTAGTTCGTTCATGTTGCATCCTCGGCTCAGACAGGGCAATAATTTCCCCCTACTTTCAAATTAGAACCTCTGGAATCCGGTTAGGGCTGGTCTTCTTTCTGGAACCCTGACTCTGGGTCCACAACTGAGCCCTCTCCTGCTGACCACAAGCCCTTGTTCCTTCAGCTCCTCTCTCCTCTGAGGGACCTCTGTGAGTGGAAAGCATTTTTCCAAGCTCTCAGACACAGGGGTCAATGGTGGAGAACCAAGGTCGACAGATTTCCCAAGCATACTGAGTGAACGCTTGGGGGGCCCAACAGCAAGCACACAATGTCTAGGAAAGGAAAGCAAGTCCTTCTGCCCTGTAGCACCGTCTATACTGGGGAATGGGGTGTGTGCTCAGCCTGGTTTTAACAGCCCAGAAAAGTGGACTGTGAGACTGAGACCGCGTTCACTGGAGAACACTGAGGAGAGGGCCCACACCCAGGCAGGACTCAGGGAACGTGGAGAATTCCCCTCACGCTTTGGACTTCTGAACGCAGTGCCCGTTGCCAGGAGCGGGGTGTGGAGGCCCCTGCTCCATGGCGGAGCTGCCTCCAGCCCTTCCTGCTCTCCCAGCCCTGACACAGTGTGTTCTCTCCCTTTACCATCTCACATCGTCCCCACTGTGGACCCTATTTCTGTTTGTGCCTGCTTGTGTGAGCATGAAAATGCAGAGAGAATAATGGCCCAAGTGGGGCCAGGTTGGTAGAGTTCACCAGGAACTTAGGGTCTCACTTCCAAACCAAGCATGATGGATAGGACTGCGAACTGGCTTAGGGAGCTGGGGTCCTCACTTTCCTACTGGCTTCTGCTCACATACTGTGTTCCAGACAAGTCTGCCTCTTTCTAGGCTTTAGTTTTCAAATTGTACCAAGAGGGCTTGGATAAAAAGCTGCATAAGCGCATGCACAGGCAAACGTGTTCTCTGACTCCAGCGACAATAGATGGGTTGTTGGCATGGGTGGTCTCAGGAGGCCTGTGCTCCTGATGTGGGCAGAGGCAGGCGAGCTTGTAGCGGGAGTGGCCAGGACACCTGTCCTGTCCCAGCACCAGCCAGAGGGCATGTGCAGGCCCAGGGACAGTGAGCGCACCCGTGCCCGCCTCCCTGCACAGTCACCGACACTGGACCAAGGGCTCCGCTCCGAAGGGGAGTTGTTTCTGGTGCCCCACCTGCAGCCTCTGAAAGGCCCGCATTTTCTGGAGCCCTAAGGACAGATGGTTCACATGGAAGTGGTTCCCAGCAAGTAAAAATGGAATGTGGAAGGGATATTTGCCGTGTGTACGCTCAGGCTATGAAAACATGGCCCGTGATGTGCCATACATTTCCCCTTTACAACGAAGTGAAATAAGCCCAAGGAACATGCCTGCATTTGAAAGCACATGTTGAGGATGGAAAATCCATAAATTAAAGGTTGCTGAGTCCCAGAATCTCTGACTGGAGGAAAATCAACAAGAAGAATCGCTTGCTATTGGAAACTCATTTTATTTTATTTGTATTGGGCTGTTAATGAAGAGAGCTTGCCAGGTGGCGCTAATGGTAACAACTGAGAGTGTTAGCAGCCTGGGTAGGGAGGCCAGAGGTCCCAAAGCAGCAGGAAGAAACGAACTGCAAGTGGCAGACTCCTTTCCCTTCTCTGTTGAGGACACCTGGTTCCCTCTGAACTTGACTTTTCTCAAACCTTGAGCTAACCAATGCGGTTTTCTTATGGAAACGTTTTTCGTAAGCTATGCTAATGAAACTATGTACTGGCTTTGGGATCTCACTTTCTTCAAATCGGTTCTGCTTGAGACTAACTTTTGTCTCAAACCTTGGGCTGTTAATGGCTCAACAGATCAGTATTCATGTCAATTGTTTTCCTGGCTGGGGACGACACACCTTGTGCCATTCTATCTCGAAGACGTTCATTGTGGGAGGGGGGCCTGGTGACACGCCCTCAGCCTTGAGGCATCTCCTGACCCAAGACGAAGTCTGCCCAAACCCATGTCCATTGAGTCGGTGATGCCATCCAACCATCTCATCCTCTGTCATCCTCTCCTGCCCTCAATCTTTCCCAGCATCAGGGTCTTTGCAAATGACTCAGCTCTTCTCATCAGGTGGCCAAAGTATTGGAGTTTCAGCTTCAGCATCAGTCCTTCCAATGGATATTCAGGAATGATTTCCTTTAGGATGGACTGGTTGGATCTCCTTGCAGTCCAAGGGACTCTCAAGAGTCTTCTCTCTCAGGACTATGTGCCTGGTAGCCATGGGGATAAGATGCCTTTGGCTGAACTGGCCTCCCAGACTGACAAACATGAGATTCCATACCAAGATTTCCCATTGCCAAAAGGCTTGTAATAATCCCCTATATAGTCGGTCACCTTTGTAAGCTTTATGGCACCCATTGGTGTAGGCTACAATGTCTAACCAGCTGACTCTTCTGATTTTGAATCATGGCTGTAACCTGACTGTATCTCCCTTTAACACTTTCCAGGCTAGGTTTAAGGAATTTGGGGATGAGTACACTTGCAACCCACTCCAGTATTCTTGCCTGGAAAATTCCATGGACGGAGGAGCCTGGGGGGCTACAGCCCACGTGGTCGCAAAGAGTCGGACACGACTGAGCGACTTCATTCACTCACACTTAAGGTATATAAGGTTTTCAAAAAAGTCGGTCGGGGTCCTTGGCTAAGAGGAGACTGTGCCTTGGGCCTGCCAGTGTAATAAACTGCACTCCACTATCTGCATGCTGAAGACTTTGACTGTGTGGATCACAATAAACTGTGGAAAATTCTGAAGCAGATGGGAATGCCAGACCACTTGACCTGCCCTTGAGAAACCTGTATGCAGGTCAGGAATCAACAGTTAGAACTGGACATGGAACAACAGACTGGTTCCAAATAGGAAAAGAAGTATGTCAAGGCTGTATATTGTCACCCTGCTTATTTAACTTATATGCAGAGTATATCATGAGAAACCCTGAGATGGAGGAAGCACAAGCTGGAATCAAGATTGCTGGGAGAAATATCAATAACCTCAGATATGCAGATGACACCACCCTTATGGCAGAAAGTGAAGAAGAACTAAAAAGCCTCTTGATGTAAGTGAAAGAGGAGAGTGAAAAAGTTGGCTTAAAGCTCAACATTCAGAAAACTAAGATCATGGCATCCGGTCCCATCACTTCATGGGAAACAGATGGGGAAACAGTGAAAATAGTGGTTGACTATTTTTATGGGCTCCAAAATCACTACAGATGGTGATTGCAGCCATGAAATTAAAAGATGCTTACTCCTTGAAAGGAAAGTTATGACCAACCTAGACAACATTATTAAAAAGCAGAGACATTACTTTGTCAACAAAGATCCATCTAGTCAAGGCTATGGTTTTTCCAGTATTCATGTATGGAGGTGAGAGTTGGACTATAAAGAAAGCTGAGTGCTGAAGAATTGATGCTTTTGAACTGTGGTGTTGGAAAAAAAAACCCTTGAGAGTCCCTTGGACTGCAAGGAGATCTAACCAGTCCATCCTAAAGGAGATCAGTCCTGGGTGCTCACTGGAAGGACTGATGTTGATGCTGAGACTCCAATACTTTGGCTACATGATGCGAAGAGGTGAGTCACTTGAAAACACCCTGATGCTAGGAAAGATTGAGGGCAGGAGGAAAAGGGGACAACAGAGGATGTGATGGTTGGATGGCATCACCAACTCAATGGACATGGGTTTGGGTAGATTTGGGAGTTGGTTATGGACAGGGAGGCCTGGCATGCTGCAGTTCATGGGCTCGCAAAGAGTTGGACACAACTGAGCGACTGAACTGAACTGACTCTCTGAAATGTCCTTCTGAATGAGTTTGTTTCTCAGAATGCGGGGCTACAACAGATTTGCTAAATGAGGGAAACGCACAGTTTGATTCCCTACCTTACAAGCTCCAAGGTATGCCGGCTGTATCCCATTGCTTCAGATGTCTATTGATTCCTTGGCATTAACTCTGGACTCCTATTCTCAAATGGCTAAAAGTCCATAGATTTTCCACTTCCATCTTCTGTTTCAGTTATTTGTGATTGTGATGAATTTAATTCAGATGACCATTATATTTTTTACCATGGGCAAGAATCCCTTAGAAGAAATGGAGTAGTCCTCAAAGTCAAGAAAAGAGTCTGAAATGGAGTACTTGGGTACAATCTCAAAAATGACAGAATGATTTCAGTTCATTTCAAAGGCAAACCATTCAGCATCAAAATAATTCAACTCTATGCCCCAACCACTAATGCCAGAGAAGAACAAGGCCTTCTAGAATTAACACACACACACAAAAAAAGTTCTTTTCATCATAGGGGTTGTTGTTCAGTCGCTCAGTAGTGTCTGACTCTTTTGTGACCCTATGGAATGAAGTACACACTATCTGTCCTTCAACATCTTTCAAAGTTTGCTCAAACTTATGTCCATTGAGTTGATGATGCCATCCAACTGTCTCATCCTCCGTCATCCCCTTCTCCTCCTGCCCTCAGTCTTTCCCAGCATCAGGGTCTTTTCTAATGAGTCAGCTCTTTGCATCAGGTGGCCAAAGCATTGGAGGTTCAGCTTTAGCATCAGTCCTTCCAGTGAATATTCCGGGTTGATTTCCTGTCAGATTGACTGGTTTCATGTCCTTGCTGTCCAGGAGACTCTCAAGAGTCTCCTCCAGCACAACAGTTCAAAGGCATCAATTCTTTTGTGCTTAGTATTTTTTATTGTCCAACTCTCACATCCATACACGACTACTGGGAAAACCACAGATTTGACTATATGGACCTTTGTAGGCTTTTTAATATGCTGTCTAGGTTCATCCTAGCTTTTCTTCTAAGGAGCAAGCATCTTTTAATTTCATGGCTGCAGTCAACAAACTACAGTGATTTTGGAAACCAAGAAAATAAAGCCTGTTACCGTGTCTGTTTTCCATTCTATTTGCCATGAAGTGAAGATGCCATGATCATCATTTTTTTTTATGTTGAGCTTTAAGCCAATTTTTTTCACTCTCCTCTTTCAGCTTCATCAAGAGACTCGTTTTTTCCTCTTTGCTTTCTGCCATAAGGGTGGTGTTATCTGCATATCTGAGGTTATTGATATTTCTCCTGACAATCTTGATTCCAGCTTGTGATTCATCCAGCCCAGCATTTTGCATGATGTATTCTGCATACAAGTTAAATAAGCAGGGTGACACTATACAGCCTTGGCATACTCCTATCCCAATTTTGAACCAGTCAGTTGGTTCCATTTCATGTTCTAACTGTTGCTTCTTGACCTGCATACAGGTTTCTCAAGAGGCAAGTAACGGGATCTGGTATTCCCCTCTCTTGAAGAATTTCCCACACTTTGTTGTGATCCACACAGTGAGAGGCTTTGGTGTAGTCAATAAAGCAGGAGTAGATGCTTTTCTGGAACTCTCTTGCTTTTTCTTTGATCCAACAGATGTTGGAAATTTGACCTCTTGTTTCTCTGCCTTTTCTAAATCCAGCTTGAACATCTGGAAGTTCTTGGTTCACATACTGTTGAGCCTGGCTTGGAGAATTTTGAGCATTACTTTGCTAGCATGTGAAATAAGTGCCATTGTGCAGTAGTTTGAACATTCTTTGGCATTGCCCTTCTTTGGGATTGGAATGAAAACTGACTTTTTCTAGTCTTGTGGTCACTGCTGAGTTTTCTAAATTTGGGGGGCATATTGAGTGCAGCACTCTTACAGCATCATCTTTTAGGATTTGAAATAGCTCAGTTGGAATTCCATCACCCCCACTAGCTTTGTTTGTAGTGACTGGAATGCAAAAGTAGGAAGTCAAGAGATACCTGGAGTAACAGACAGGTTTGGTCTTGGAATACAAAATGAAGCAGGGCAAAGGCTAACAGAGTTTTGCCAAGAGAACGCGCTGGTCATAGCAAAAACCCTCTTCCAGCAACACAAGAGATGACTACATATGGACATCACCAGATGGTCAATACCAAAATCAGATTGATTATATTCTTTGCATCCAAAGATGGAAAAGTTCTATACAGTCAGCAAAAACAAGAGCAGGAGTTAACTACAGCTCAGATAATGAGCTCGTTATTGCAAAATGCAAACTTAAATTGAAGAAAGTAGGGAAAACCATTAGGACATTCGGGTATGATGTAATCAAATCCCTATGGGTATACAGTGGAGGAGACAAATAAATTCAAGGGATTTAGGTCTGATAGAGTGTCTGAAGAACTATGGATAGAAGTTCATAAAATTTTTCAGGAGGCAGTGACCAAAACCATCCCCCAAAGAAAGAAGTGGTTGTCAGAGGAGGCCTTACAAAGAGCTGAGAAAAGAAGAGAATTGAAAGGCAAAAGAGAAAAGTAAAGATATACCCATCTGAATGCAGAGTTCCAAAGAATAGAAAGGAGAGATAAGAAAATCTTCTTAACTGAACAATGCAAAGAAATAGAGGAAAGCAACAGGATGGGAAAGATTAGAGAGCTCGTTGAGAAAGCTGGAGATACGCACTATGTGACAGTGGCCAAGCTACATTTTATTTGGGGCAAAACGAGGACTGAGCCCAGGAGACAGTATCTGAGATAATTCTGAGAGACTGCTCCAAAGAGGCAGTGGGGGGAGGTTAGTATATAGGATTTTGGTGAATGGGGAGTTCAATGCAATCAAGCACTTATTTTACAAAAGGTTTTCTGCTGGTCCGGAGCTGATGTCACCATGAAGGGATTTAGTGATTTTCTAGATATGAAGAAATGTAAGAGTTGGGATCAAGAAATCAGTTCCTGAAAATATCTGACTATCTAAAAGACCTGTTCCAGCAGTTTCCCTGGAGCAGAGTGCCTGGCTCTCCACCCTAGGTTCCCCTCAGCAGAAGTTGACGGTCCACAGCTTCAGCAGCACAGGGTCAATCTCCGCTGAGGCAGCTGGCAAATCCCCTGTTGCAGGTGAGTCTCTGGCCAATGCTCCTCACAAGTGCCAATTTGTAGCTGACATAGATATCACGTGGACGCAGTTGAGAAAATATTGAAAAGGTAAAGCAGAGATGTATTAAAGTGCGCTATGTTAGGTTTGTCAACCGCAAACTGGCACTTGCAATGGTCACTTGCCTTCCACCTCTACAAGGATCAGATAATGTGCTGCTGCAGCTGCTGATTTTCAACACCCCTTGAAAGCAGTTCAGGCTGGAGAGCAGAAATGAAGACCCCTGTGCTCTGGGAAAAACTGGTGGAACAAGTCTTCAGATAGATATTTTCAGGAGTCAAGTTTATAAGGCCAATTCTTGTATCTCCTAGTATCTAGAAAAGGGCTAAAATCCTTCATGGTGGTTAAGTCGACAGGTTTTATATTTTAAGGAATCAGAATTTATTATACTTTTGCTTTCCCATTGAGAAATGGAATATTTCCTGCCATATCAGTAACAAATGATTTCACAGTCATCAGTGATTGCAGCCACCAGCCAAAGGTGAGCCTGGTGAAGCCCTGAGGGGACTCAGGAGGGAAAGACTATCTGCCCTCTGGCAGCCTTCAGACTGCAGCTATGCCCCATGGCGAGCCCTGAGGGAACTCAAGATGTGAAAATGCGGTAGGATATAGATGGGTCCCAGGCTGCACACCTGGTGATTGTCAAGGGGAGTAAAGTTGAAGCTTTGCTCTCACCCAGACACTCCAAGGACAAAGCTAGTGGCAAACACTGAGCTCTGCTGAAGTAGAGATACAGTGCCCACTCCTTAGGTCAAGGAGGACTTCTCTGTGCACACATGTGCAGGAAGGCTTGTTGAGGGTCAGAAAGGGAAGGGAGTCCCACCCCATAAGTGTGGACATACACCTACAGGCTTGTGTGGTGGAATCCATATTAGCAGAAATTTGCACAAGCATCTTAGGGGCAAAGGACCAGCCAGGTGTGAGAAAAGAAACAAAGTAATTGGCCAAATCTAAACAAAGACCCTATATAAGGACACTCCTATATGAGTGTTTTCTTTTTCTTTTTTTTCTGATCTTATTTTTTTCTTTATTTGATCTAATATTATGCCAAAAGTGAAGACTTATAGAGCCCATACACCAAGCGTAATAGTGAAAAGTTTAGAAAGAAACTGGACCCAAGATGCGTGTTGAGTCACTTAATCAGAGCCTATAATGGTCTTCCATCTTTGCCTTCTAGTACATGGTCATGTCTGTATCTGTAGCTTTATCACTGGTCTCTAGAGAAATCTAAGGAGAGTTGTATATGATATACACAAATGGAAGTCCCACTTCCACCTTCAAGTTAACATGTCAAAACTGAATTTATAACATTGTAATCTACCCCAAAGCCTTTATAAATATCATTACCATTCCCCCAGATGCCCAGAATAGACACGTATGTGGCATTCTTGTCCATACCTTACTTTTTATCTCTAGTTATATAATTTTTACTCTCAAATATGTTTCAGTTTGCATCTCTTCTCTTTACTTCTGTTGTGATGTTTTGTGTCTGCTGCTGCTGCTGCTGCCAAGTCGCATCAGTCATGTCCAACTCTGTGCAGCCCCATAGATGGAAGCCCACCAGGCTCCCCCGTCCCTGGGATTCTCCTGGCAAGAACATTGGAATGGGTTGCCATTTCCTTCTCCATATATGAGTATTTTAAATCAGCTTCTTACTGCACTCCCCATTCAGGACACCCGTGCTCCTCTCCCAGTGTGTGTTACTGTCATGCTTCTGACATAAATAAATTATTTCTGAGTGCTCTCCTATGTGTTGCGCTGTGTCTCTATATAAAAAACTTTGCACCTGTTCTGCAGTTTTTGCCTACTTGAAACATTTTTGCTTTCAAATGGAGTAAGAATCAAGGAAGTTAGCTTGTAGCCTCTAGCCACTGGTGGACTGGCAGCTGGGTTCATTTCCTAGATGGGGAAATGAGATCCTACTTCAAGACTAAGACTGTGCCCCCAGTGCAGGGGGCCTGGGTTCTGTCCCTGGTCAGGGAATTAGGTCCCACATGCCACAACTAACATGTCCCACGTGCCACAGCCCAGTCTTGGCACAGCCAAATAAATAAATAAAGACTGCTATTCCTTCCAGGACAAAACCACAGGATCCTGTCCCCAAA
The DNA here is from genome assembly GCF_003369695.1 of Bos indicus x Bos taurus. Lineage (NCBI taxonomy): Eukaryota > Metazoa > Chordata > Mammalia > Artiodactyla > Bovidae > Bos > Bos indicus x Bos taurus. Next base: position 47,500 of record NW_020867708.1, read on the forward strand.
CAGCTGAGATGCGTATCAAAGGAATGATTTCAGTGAGGCCAGCCTCTTGCATCTTTCCACACATAGAAAAGTGCTAAATTCATTCACTTGAGATATCTGGCTTTCTTTTAATTAACAATAATCTTTGATGTTCTGACTACTTGCCCTTTGTGCAAAACTTCTATGTAACCTAGCTCCCCCTCACCTCAGAGCAGTTCCCTCGGTTTTCTTGAGGTGCTGTCTCCCTGTTTGGAAATCCTAAACATTCCTGCTGAATAAAATGTAACTCTAAACTTGTAGGTTGTGCATAATTTTAAGCCAGCACTTCACTGTCTTTAAAGGAATAAAATTATTTGTAATATATGTAATATATACTTCTTAGGGGCTTCTGTGGTGGCTCAGATGGTAAAAAATCCACCTGCCAATGCAAGAGATTTGGGTTTGATGCCTGGGTCAGGAAGATCCCCTGGAGAAGGAAATGGCAACCCACTCCAGGACTCTTGCCTGGGAAATCCCATGGACAGAGTCTCAGAGAGTCAGACGCAACTGAGTGACAACAGCAAGATCTGCAACAACAACGACCTCTGCCTAAACGTGCTCGTGTCCCGCCCATCACCTTATCTGTCCATGGAGAAGGTTTTGTGTAGACCTGGGAAGACGTGTATTCTGGTTCCATTGGGTGGAATGTTCTATATATGCCTCTTAATGTAATTTGGTCTAAAGTTTGGTTTAATTCCAACATGTCATTCTTGATTTTCTGTTTGGATGATCTATCCATTGCTAAGACTGAGATGTTGAAACCCCCTCCATTGTTGTAATGTTGTCTATTTTTTCCTATAGGTCAGTTATTATTTGCTTAAAATACTTAGGTGACCCAATGTTGTTTTATATATTTGCATATGTAAGTGTGTGTGTGTGTGTGTGTGTGTATACTTTTTGATGTATTAACCCTTTGTCATACAATGGCCTCCTTTGATGTTTGTTATCATTTTTCTTAAAGTCTATTTTGTCTGATATAAAAATTACTATGCCCCCCTTCCAGAGAAGGCAATGGCAACCCACTCCAGTACTCTTGCCTGGAAACTCCCATGGACGGAGGAACCTGGTAGGCTGCAGTCCATGGGGTCGCTAAGAGTCAGACACGACTGAGCGACTTCACTTTCACTTTTCACTTTCATGCATTGGAGAAGGAAATGGCAACCCACTCCAGCGTTCTTGCCTGGAGAATCCCAAGGACGGAGGAGCCTGGTAGGCTGCCGTCTATGGGGTCGCACAGAGTCGGACACGACTGAAGCGACTTAGCAGCATGCCCCCTTCCTTTCTGTTTTCATTCCTGTGAAATACCTTTACCTATCCCCTCACTTTGAGCCTTTGTGTATCCTTAAAGCTGAAGTGAGTTTCTTGTAGACAACATATACTTGGGTCTTTTTTTTTTTAAGCATCAGTGTCTTTTTATTGGTGAACCCACTCTATTTGCATTTAGACTGGGTATTGATTATAAGAGCTGACTCCTGCCATCTGAGTGATTGCTTTCTGGTTGTTTTTTGTCTCCATTGATTCCCTTTCCCTTTGTTTCTGCCTACTTTTGTAAATTGGTGGCTTTTCATCCTGGTATTGTTTCCCCTTTCTATATTTCTTGCATCTACTCTAGATTTTTAATGTGGTTACCATGGAGCTTACATTAAAATTTTATACCTAAAACAAGTTTGTCTTGTGCTGATGGCAACCTGGCTTTTTTAGCCAATAAAGTGGCTCCACCATTTAACTCTTCTTCTGCAATGTTCTGATGTTCCGGTTCTCTCTTTTATGCTGTGTGTTTGGTGATAAGGTATACTAGCTGTAGTTACTTTTAGTCATCCTTTCCTTGAGCCTTTATACTTGAGCTTGTTAATATACCATTCTTCTAAGTAATTGGAATTAACTAAATCTGACTATACATTTTTACCTTACCTAGTGTGTTATATACTTTTGTATGTGTTCATGTGTTACTTTGCATCTCTTTTATTCTGCTTGAACTTCTTCAGCATTCTTTGCAAGGCAGATCTGGTGGTGATGAACGCCCTTAGCTTTTCCTTAGGAAAACCTTTATTTTCCCTTCATATTTGAAGGATGTTTGGTGAATAGAGTTTTTCTGGTTGGCAATTTTTATTGCTCTGCCCTCTGAATATTTCATTTTACTCTCTCCTGGCCTGTAGAAATCCCCTGATAGCCTCGTGGGGTTTCCTGTGTCAGTTATAGTCATGCCTGTAAGTAAATCAGACATTTCTATTTTAGATAGGAAAATTTAATCAGTATTTTGTAACAACAGTAAGGAAAATTGTCATGATCTTGGCGCTGGTTGGAAAAGAATTTCCTGACATGAGACAGAGTGAGAGGGAAATAAAGTTTCTTAGCGTGGGAGATGCTATTAGAACAACAGGGCCAGCTCAAGAAAGAACCGTCTTTGAACAGGGGCCCTTAGTCCAATTTTATACCCAGGGTACAGGGAGCAGGATACGGGTCTTGCTGGTCATTGCTGATTGGATGAGAAGGAGAGCAGAGAGTAAAGCAAAGACCTTCTCCCTATGGGCTAGGAGGGGAGACAGGTTGTACTGCTCAGCAGGACCTGAAATCCGTTAGTAGTTACACCATGGGGGAGGGAAGGACGATCAGGGTCTGGTTCTCCGTTCCTGCATTTCGTTCCCCCTCGGTTTTCTCTGCTCTTCCGTCCTTGGGTCTCCACCTTCCTCCCTCTCTTTATTTTTAGGGCCAATTCTTTGGCCCCTTTTGAGACCCTGCTCACGTCTAACTATCTACCTATTTCCCTTCTCAGGCATTTGGGAACCCGGTCTCAGGGAAAGGGGTGATGACCACTCTGGCTTCTTCAGGCTGGAGGGGCATTGTGGGGCTCTAGGTTCCCTTTGCCTGCTCTCTGCCAGGATGCATTTACGGAGGGAGATGAAAGTCCATGGAACGATAAGGCGGCACGTTTCAGCGTCGTCTGGGTGTTGGCCAGGGAATATTCTTGTCAAACTATCACTTGGAGATTTGTTGTTTTCTAGAAGAAACAAACTTAACAAGAAAGTTAAAGACACATGGCCCAAAGATTGAGAGAAGCAGAAAAGCTCCCGAGGAGCTAGCCAGGAGAACCAGGACCAGACATTGGGTCATGACATTAGTGTTTCTCTGGGTGCAAGAAGAGGTGAGAAGCTGGGCTCATAAAAACCTTTACCTGAAAACATCCGACTCCCTGAAGGCCGGTTCTTCTGGGTTTTTCCCAGAGCAGAGTGCCTTATTTCTAATCTCCACCTTGAACTCCTTTCAAGGTCAGCAGCTTGCAGTGGTCACGATGTAATCTTTGTAGAGACAGCTGGCAAGGGCCAACTTCCAGTCAGCAGGGTCCCTTCATAACCACATATTTAACCATGCTTTGGGGGCATTTCAGGGCCCTCGTGTCTCAGGTCTAATGAAGATTCCATTGACAGGCCATTGTGTGCTGTTACTAGACCAGACCTTGCAAGTAGCAAAAGTCTCAGGACCACACCTGTCTTACTAGCCTCTTGGCCCAGGAGAATATTCCCTCTTGTTGCTTCTTTCCATATCTAGAGTTACATTATTACATTCATTGATCTCATCAGTTCAGTTCAGTCACTCAGTCGTGTCCGACTCTTTGTGACCCCATGAATCGCAGCACGCCATGCTTCCCTGTCCATCACCGACTCCCGGAGTTCACTGAGACTCACATCCATCAAGTCAGTGATGCCATCTAGCCCTCTCATCCTCTGTCGTCCCCTTCTCCTCCTGCCCCCAATCCCTCCCAGCATCAGAGTCTTTTCCAATGAGTCAACTCTTCGCATGAGGTGGCCAAAGGACTGGAGTTTCAGCTTTAGCATCATTCCTTCCAAAGGAATGTGTGGTTAGATTTTAAACTATTGATTCAAAAGTATAATTTTCTCTTGAAATGTGATTTCTGCTTCTAAATTCAAGGAGGAGTGTCTGGACTTCCTTAAGGGGCACACTTAAGAGTGGTAGCAAAAGAGGAAGGCATGTCCTGCTGAGAGCTTGTGATGTAGGGAAGTTAGAGGCAGGCTGACAGGAACAGGGGCGCCCAAGGGATTGCTTAGAGGAACATATTCCCGCCGATTTGTTTCTAATTGGAAAGGATAAATGAGGAAACAGTCACTGACCAAGACCGGAATGTGAGGCCTAGTGCTGCAGAATTTGGGGGTCTGGATTTCCAGAATGGTTGCTGCGGGGCATGGGGCAGGGCCTCGAGGGTTGTAGGGAGTTCCCTCTGCTTTTAAACATATTTAGACATATTGAAACTCCTTTGGTCATCTTGAACTGAGCAGCTAGCTATTTTGTGGGTAAACTTTATCACTAATTACACACAATGGTAATAACCATAATAGTAATTTTCATTATTGGAGATTTTAGTATTCCTCATCTACTACAACCTACAGTATAACATAACCATGGCAACCTACAATATGGCAGAGTTGAAATCGCCAAAGTTGTCTGGCCACCTGGTCGACCTGTTGGCGGTGACCAGCCGGCTACAAACAAACAGCATGAATGCTACCTGGACAAATTTTGATCACAGGGCGAAGGTACAGCACCACCACTGCACTCATTTCCTACGAGTTCGCCGCAGGTTGCATTTCTCTCCCCTAAGCGTCCTCCCGTCCACTTGTGTTCAGAGGCTCTTCCAGAACCAAAGACCGAGCCAGGGTCCGTACCCTGGTTCCCTCAGCGGACGGCCCCGACCACTCTTTGGGTCTCAAACACTTGTTTGGTGCCTCTGATCACCGAAGCCGAGCAGGACTAGAGCCGCGCGTTGGGCGGCCTCCTTGCTCGCCCACGGGGGAGGGACCCGTGTGTGGTTCACACAACCCCCGAACCCGCAAGAACAGCAGAAACTACATGCGGTCCCCGCGAAGACGCAAGCCCGCTCACGAACGATCGCAGAGTATGGTGACACGACAGCGTCCGTCCCGGAGCGGCTTACCCCGCCGCCCGGCTCTGGTGAGCACCTGGGCCTCCAGGCGGCGAGGACGTGGCACAGGGAGATCCGAGCCCAGTGATCGCGGTGCCGGCTGGGCGCGCAGTCCAGCGCCGCTTTGTTCCGCGCCTCCGGCAAGGCCCCACTCCGGGGGAGGACGCACGGGATTCAGGGACGGCAGGCGGGAACCCTGCGCCGTCTCCCGACGGAGACACACGGCTACTCAGACGAGGCGGGAAAACAAGAAAATGTGGCCCCAGGACACCGCGCGGTGCACCGTCACTCTCCTGGCCGCGAGCTGTACCCCAGGCGGACGAAACGTTCGGATCGCCGCACAGCTTCTGGATACACGGCCCGTCCTCGCCACGCAAGCCTAAACGTTCAACTCTAGCGGGAGCAGGACGCGTCCAGGTTCGGAGACGGGGCCCAACCGCGCTCGCCAACGAGCCCTGCGAGCACGGCTTCGGCCAGGCTGTCCAAGACCCAGAGCCTGGAGCGGGAGGAACGCGGAGGGGAGACGAACGCCCCTAACGGTGACCCAGGAGCCTGGCCGCCGAGCCACAGGCACTCCGGCGCGGAAGACCCTCTTCCTGCGCGCTCCCAAGCCCCGCGGATGGAAGGACGAGGAGAGATGCTGGTCGACCAGAACAAGCGGCAACCCACCACCGAGGTACGAGACCGCCTCACAAACCTGCAAGTCCAATCTTCAACAGGAACAAGCAGGCCTAGGTCTCCGCAGCACCGCTGTTATCGCCGCCCGTGCTGCCAGTCTCTGGAGCTCTGCGCCGCGTTCGCCGGCTGAGTAGCAGTCCTTATGAAGGTCGCGGAAGGACAGGAACGCTCTAAAAGCGGCCGCCAGGGGCGCCCGACAACCGCTTCGAGTGTCCCCGGGACGAGTCGCCCGCAGGCCGCAGCGGCGCCGACCGCCCTTACGTCCGAGCTTGCCCGGGGCCTCTGCTTCGGAGGGGACTCCCCGCTCGGGACAGCGCGACGCGGCGTCGCGGAGCGGCCCAGGCGGCAGACGAGGGCGGGCGGAGAGCGGGAGGCCGCGGCGGAGAGGCCCTCCCCGGAGACTGCAGGGCCGCAGGCCAACCTGAGCAAGGGAGATTCTGCAGGGGGCTGGGCTGTGTGAACTGTGAGCTGGAACCGTGAAAGTAAAACAGAAAGAACAAAAGCACGGAATACGTTTTATTCTGTAATTTCAGAGTTGAGATGTTACTAAAGCACAAAAATACAAGGCTCAGAAGCCATAAAGGAAACGACTGAAAACTTGACTATGTAATTGGCCTTTTAGTCTTTACCAAGCAAAGCCAGGTGACAAAAAATGGGTGTGTGAGAACATTTGTGCAACTAAATATATATTAAGAATGTTGACATCAGCATTACGTAATAATAGAATATTTAGAAAACACGGCAAGGGACCAGTTAAGTACATTTTCAGTGCATTCACGTAACACAAGATTGTCAATTTGCTTTTTGGTTTATTGCTGTTGTTTAAATGAGTTAGATCCATAGGTATTGACTTGGAAGATGACGAAGGCAAACTGTCAAATGAAAACAGAAAATTTTAGCACTTCCAGGGGTGTATATATATATATATATATACACCTTTTTAAAAAGTGAAGTGGACATATAAAGAGTTAGAATAGCTAAAGCGGTTTTAAAGAACAAGAATCAAGTCTTCCCTGTAGCCTGGTGTCTGGACAGAAAGACGTGCCAGAAACAAAGATGGGCCACACTACGTGCTTTTCTGCTCCCTCCTGCTGTAGTCTTGGGACAGGCAGCTGGCATCTCAGCCCCTCCACGTCTCTGCTCCACTAACACCCACAGCCCCTGCAGGCAATCAGAACTCTGACTCTGCAGGCCTGGGATCCCTATGTCCACAGTCTCTTCCTTCACATCAGAAGCCTCGAGCAATTCACTTGGTTTGCCCAATTATCCATGCCCAGAGCTGCTGGCTCTAACATACAGCTGTGTAGTCCTTCTCTCCATAAGCTTTGAGCTGATATCCTAAGGGAAGACCATTCCCCTCACAAAACAGGTATGACCCACGGGAACAACCGGAAGTTTGCACCTGGACCCATGATACAAACTCTGTGTGCACACTCAACCCCCAAAGACACTACCCTTTCCACTGTGCTGTTTGCATGGCATGACCATTGCTTACTTGAAGCATCCAGGCTCATTTATGTGGCAGGAAGAAATATGACACACACACACACATGCACACACACCCACGTACAAACATAGAGGCACACACACACCCCAGGAGCTAATCTGGACTCCTGCTAGGGCTGGCAATGGTGGGAGCAGAAAAGAGATCATTGTTGCTGCTTCTCGGGTCCTCTGCGCTGGCAGACCCTGGTTGCTTTGCTGACTTCACCGTGGGGAGTGCGGGCTTGGGGCGCCCTAGTCTGCAGTTTGCTGTCCAGCGCCCTGCACTTTATTCGGTCCACTCTACCCTCTCTCCTCAATGCACAGTCACCATTAAGAAATAAGAATCGACACATATTGCATTCAATTTTCAAACTTGAACAAAGTTTAAGAACAGAGAGAAACGGAGTTATTGTCAAGAAGGTAGTGAGGAAGCTTTATTTATCTGTTTTATAGCTACCAAAATGTTCAAATATAGTCTATAAAAGCTTAATATTTTTTAAAATTAGGAAAAATAAATAATCCCTCATTACTCCTTCTTGCCCATCACCACCTCTGCCCCAGCTTCTGTCACACTGGGCTCACCTGATGACATGCCTGTTCTCCTGGTTTGGAGGCTTCTTTCACACTCATCACTATCCTCTATGCTCATTACACACCTGAGGCCATTGTAGCCATTCACATGGTAAGTCAGGGGATTTTTCTCTAGTGAGCCTGAAGGTTGTACTTTTTTTTTCCTTTTAATAGAAACCTCTCCCATCTGTCCTCTAAAGTCACAACCTTTACAGATGCTGTAACAAGTGGGTGTGAATGACAGAAAGAGGGTGTTTCCATATCAGTCCCTGAGCTGCCATATGCCTAACAGAGTGGTGGATGTTACTGGCATTAGTATTTCCTGGGTGGTGTTAGAAGATCCAAGCTGAAAGGAGAAACTGGACAATTTGGCAAGACACAGATCAAACCTGGACTGAGAGCAAGTCCCTCTCATTGTTTCAAGGTCAAGAACTCAGCCACCACTGTCCTCCTCTGCATCCTCATGCAGGACTGTTGAAACTGATTAGATAAAGCTGGGGAGATGGAAAGAAGTCATGAGAGCCAAGCCTTTAAAGCCCTGCTAGATACTCCAGGCATGAGTCCCCAACCATTCACCTGGGGGTGACTCCTCTCACCAAACCACGGGCATGCAGAGAAATAGGGAACCCTCCTTTCTCTGGGGTCAAAGGTAAAACACTAGGGGGCTGCTGCTACTGCTGCTAAGTCGCTTCAGTCGTGTCCGACTCTGTGCAACCCCATAAATGGCAGCCCACCAGGCTCCCCCGTCCCTGGGATTCTCCAGGCAAGAACACTGGAGTGGGGTGCCATTGCCCTCTCCAAAAATACTATGGGCTACTCCCCGCATAAACAATGTAGTAATATTTCCATTTTACACAGAAAAAAAATGAAAGTCATGAGCTTTATACTCTGATTAGATCTACTTATTCAGAGTTATTTAATTAATACTCAATTCCTATGATTTACATCAAATCCCAGGAAACCCTCACAGTGATCATTTGGGGAATCTTGACTCCACAGAACAAACACCACTCTCAAACATTTCCATAACTAATTCTTGATCAAATGCATCAGGCTTTGTTCTCTGATACCCACTGAAGTCATTTAGAGTCCCCACCCTTCCTGCTGTGCCCTTCCCTGACCCTCTGGATGCAAGCGCCTTCAGTCATCTTGAGTCCTCCCCATGTGGGAATCAGGCAGCTTTGGAGCCCGAACCTTAGTTCTGTCATGGCCTCAGATATGTGACCAAGCCACTGTGAACCTTTTCAGTGGTAGGTGAAACAACATTAAGGGTCATGTCTTGGTGAAAGGTCAGGCACTCTGGTCACACAGATAAGCTCTTAAACCCCCTTGCACAGGAAAGAAGCAGGAGCACATACATCATGAGTCCCCTGGTGGTTGTCACAGTCCCACAGGGCAGACACGCTCATCAAATGCAGAGGAAGTTTAATTTGGGGTGAAATCTAGTTGACACCTTCAGAGGCATGGTGAAATACTACATGGATTTCTGTCCTGCTAAATATTATTGGCAGAAACATTCTTCATTTCATACTTTTTGTATAGGAAGGTATTTGTCTCTAAGGAAGGAAAATTAATTACTTTCTTCATCAAACAAATTTGTGTGCTCACTCAAAACATATTCTGATATTTAGTTGACACCCTCCATCTTCTTAAAAGATAAGAAATATAATCATTTGTTTCATTTCACCCTGCTCATCTCCAGGTTTCCCATTTTCCCAAAAGGGTGTGCCTCCTCTGAGTACAAGTCCCACCTACTCCCTTGTCTTCATAAGACAGCTCAGGCCTCAACCATAAGTTCGCTCTTGAAATAAATATCTCAGATGATCTAGTGGCCCCAGGAGAATGAGAAGCTATCCCTAGTATGGTGAGAATCCTTGAGTTCCCTCCCCAACTAATCTGCCAAGTCTCCCCTGCTCAGGGCTATTTTCCTAAATGATGTCTGTGGGCAGCAGCTGATGTGAAAGAGAAGAGTGTGCCCAGAGGCCCAGCACCGCCCCATTCTGTCCCCAGCAGCTCTAATTCTGGGTCTGGTTTCTTGTTTCATTTATTTTACCATGAGAGCTCTTTCCAGCCATCCTAGGACTTCCTTTAGAGTAGTTCTTTAAAGATCCCCCAACCACCATTGACCACTGCTATACTTCCCTCCTGAAACTAAATTCAGTTCTTTTGAAAGATTGAGTCCGGGGACTTCCCTGGACATGCAGTGGTTAAGAATCCACTTGCCAATGCAGGGGACACAGCTTTGATCTCTGGTCTGGGAAGATCCCACAAGCCACAGAGCAACGAAGCCTGTGCACCCAGACCACTGAAGTGTGCGCACCCTGGAGCGGGTGCTCCACAGCAAGGGAAGCCGCCACAGTGAGAAGCCAGGCGCCGCAGTAGAGGAGCCTCTGCAGGTCACACTGCAGACAGCGGGTGTGTGGCAGTGACGGCCCGGTGCAGCCAAAAGAAATCAATCAGTTAAATTTTTAAAAGACAGAGTCCAGCAAAAAAAAAAAAAATAATAACATTTCATTTCTCTTTATTTTCATTCTTCTTCTGACATTTTGTACCTGATTCTGTTAGGTATTTAGAATGCTTACAAAACTCCAGGTCACAGAAAAGGAGGAATTTCCAGTGTTCAGCTTCTCAGGGAACAGGCACACATCACTTCTGCTGAATAGTCCAAGGAGATGTGAGGGGAGCAATGAACCAAAACCACCAGAAAATCCCAAGAGGAGAGCAGTGCATGGACCCCAGAGCAGCTGTCTGTGGGCTCACTCGGGGCAGCAGAGGGCCCGCAGGCTGGCCAGGCTTCCTGAGCCCCCAGACTGCTGGCAAAGGTTGCCATCTTTCAATGATTCAGACTCCCCATCAGGAAAACCAGGCCTGATCTCAGCATCTCTGACTCAGTAAATACCTTCAGGACCCACCCCGAGTCCACCTTCTCCTCCTCTCTCTCAGGCAGAATGAATCAACTGCATTCAGTGCGGGCTAGGTCGGTGATCATCCTGGGGTGCTAAGGCCAGGGCTGGCCACATAACTCACCACCTAGGGATTCTCGGGGTCATAAGAACTTACCTACTTCCTCATTCAGGGTGAGGAACAGCAGTGGCTGTCACAGGCAAGACGTCCCAATAAGGCAAAGGGACAGGAGGAGTCAAGGTGAAATGACAGGAGGTTGTCTGTGTGGGAAGCTGACCAGGGCAGCGTGGCCAGCCCTCTGTTCAGAGACAGGCAGGCGCCCTTGTCATCAGAAGCAAATGCAAATCAGCCAGGGTCTCAGGGCTGTGACTCATAGCAGGTAATGACATCATCTTCTTGGTCCCTGTACCAGATGCACACTTGTGAATCTGGGGTGGCCAAGGAGAGCCAAGCCAGGTTGAAGATTGGCCCATGGAGTCTGCAGACCTTGTCACCCACTGGGTGGAACACAGAGAGAAGGGCTGACTGGTTACCAACTCTCAGTGAGAGGGAGGCAGCAGGAAGCTTTGGCCTGAGTCTCATTCCTAGGACCTACCTACAAGGTTAAAGACTGACCTGACCATTACTAGATTATTTTTAACAGAAGCCCAGGGTTCCTACTCTACCCAGTTTCTAATGGGCCATGGTGAAGATGGAAGAAAATGTTAGCTTCATTCCTTCTTGGATTCATTTGTAAATTCATCCAATATTTACTGGACATTTTTATCACTAGTGATAAAGAACAAAATCTCTCTTTGAGAAGCTCATTCTCTGCTGGTAATACAGAAAGTTACCCCCATCACAGGGCAGTGGAGAGTCCACTCGCTCCGCCCAGGAGTCTGGGGACCTTGACAGTCTCATAGAGGAGGGGAGGTTCAGGTGAGTCTTTAAAAGTGAGGCTTTTTTTACCTGGAGGTGGAGGCAGCTCATGTGAAGAACGGGAACATTTGTGAAAATGAACCTCATCCCCCCCCACCCCCGCCTTCTCCTCTCAGGTGCTGGACCACATGGCACCCCGGGCTGTTCTTTGAAATCCCAACACCCCCTCAGTCACAGAGCATTTCCTTTCTCTCTGATTCCCCTGAAACACGCTTCTCTTCCAGCGACAGACAGCTCATTCCTCCATTGGCTTCAAGCCTTTACTTAAATGCTCCATCCTGGGGGAGAGATCCCACACCACACATGGAAGGCATCAGCTCTATCCTTCTCTTCCACTTGTCCTGCTCTCTCTCTCTCTCTCTTATTTCTTGCATCTCTGACAGCCTCTAGGGATGGGGCTGTGGGTGAAGGGAGATGTGGGGAGAGGGTAGGGTGCTATCTTCTCTCCACAGGCTTTGCTGGAAAGGAAGCTGTTTTTCTTCAGAGACAAGACATGAATATAAACTGCAGGTAAGTTGAAACTTAAATTGAAGATATTAATAAATTAAACATTAAGTGTGAAAGACAAAAAACATGAAACCTTTTGGAGCATACCTAACAGAATGCTATTATGATGTCTAGGGGATGAAGAACTTCTTTAAAAAGCCAAACAAACAGGTAAGTAAAATTTGGATAAATATGATCATGTTACAAGTAACAACTGCTGCTCATCAAAAGACATAAAATGAGGAAAGCAAAAGCCAGGGAGTAGGAAGTGACATGTGCAACAAGTGTAAAGATCTTTCACCAACAAATATTTTTTTAAAGTAGATGTCAAAAACACGTTAACAGGCTTTGCATGGAAGGTGAAACATGGAAGTCCAATGAACATTTAAAATGTGATCAATTTCATTTGTGATAAGTTAAATACTAGTTAAAATTGCAACAAAACACCATCTCACAGCTCACAGTTGAGCAAACATTTGTGAGTGACTATGAAAGGCTGGCTCAGATGTGGAACAGAAGAAGCTGTCATTCCTTGTTAATCAGAATGGCAACTGTAGTAACACAGCACAGCTGCACAAGTGCACACCCTAGGCTTCATTAATTCCCATCCAGCTCATAAAGCAGATACATGTGAATGATATTCTTAACAGCAAAGAGCTGTAAACAGCGCCAACATTCAGCAACAATAGAATGGGTAGATTTGGTACATTTAAAGTATGGACTACTATATAGCAGTAAAAGTAATTCAATGGCATGCATATGAATGAATGAACCTCAGAAACCGATACCACACACAAAATAAGTATTATGTCACAAAAGGATAATCACTGTGATTCTACTCACATAAAGGGACAAAAGAGGAAAAGCCTGTGTACTGTTTAGGAACTCATAAGCATGTGAAAATCTCAAATAAAAGGCAGGGAATGACATAGAATTGACATATACAGAAAAATTAGAATCTTTTTAAATGAGAGTGGGTGTTGAGAACATGAGAATTTGCTTTACTAATATTCTGCAAATTATGTATTTATATTACCTACAAGCTTTTCTTTATATAATCTATTTCTCAGTAAGATTTGTGCCACATATCAAAATAAATTCCAAGTGGCATTTAATATAAAATTTGATACCATAAACCTTAAGAATAAAGTATAAATATGTATGCAATCTTGAGATGAGGAAGACCTTGATAAACTCTGATGGACTGGGTTGTGTCCCCCCAGGGAGATGTGTTGAAGTGCTAACCTGAAGAGACTCAGAATGTGACTATATCTGCAGACAGAGTTTTTAAAGAGATAAATAAATTGAGGCCTTTAAGTTGTGCGCTAATTCAGTATGACTCTTGTGCATGTAAGAAAAGGAAATTGAACACAGAAAGAAACCCCAGGAATGGGTGCATACAAAGGAAGGGTCAAGGAAGGACCTAGAGAAATTCATTGTCTGCAAGTCAAGAAGCAAGTCCTTGGAGAATCAACCCCAACCACACTATGATCTTGGATGTCCAGCCTCTGGAGCTGTAAGAAAACAAATGTCTGCCATTCAAGCTTCTGAGGATGTGCGATTTTGTCATGGCAGCCCCAGCAAACTAATATATAAGCATTACATTGAATGCCAAAGTACATAGAAAAGTCTTCGTGGGTTTTACTACAACATTGCTAAACACTTACATGTCAAAAAGGAAAAGGAAAGTTACAAACTCAAAACTATAATACACTTGACAAAGTCTGACATTACCAACACATAGCCCCTATAAGTGTGTAATAAAACAATCTAGCAAAAACTTTGGCAAGATCCATAAACTGAAATGTTCATATAAAGAAATACAAATGCTTGTTAGAAGACAGAAAAAAAAAGTCAACTTCTCTCAACAAATTAAGGCTGAGATATTATTTTTTCTTCTATTAAGAGACAAATGCCTCATAAAATAATAGCATACACATTTAACAAAGATTGCAGCTATCATCCTTAGCAGATTAAGTATTCAACATTCCTTCTTGTTTGGTCCTTTGACAGTACATACAGATCAAAGAGCGGTAAAAATGACTTATGTTTGACATGGAAATTTTAAGTCTCACTTCTGGGAATTTATACCAAGTAATTAGGTAAATATTTTGACTATTTATTTTGACTATTAGAATATGTACTCTAAAATGAGAAATAATCTTTACTCTCAGCATAAGGATTTGGTTAAACAAAGTATAACAACTTTCACACCATGGAAATGTTTAAATTGGAAAGGAAATAAACCAAAATATGAAATGAAATCATCTCTGATAGGTTGATTTTCTGAATTGTATACAGGTAAATTTAAATGTCTTCTTTCCTAGTTATCAATATTTTTCAAAGTTTGCTACAATAAAACATAGATTGCTTTGATAATAATATGGTGGTGGTTTCATCACTAAGTTCTGTCTGACTCTTTGTGAACCCATGGACTGTAGCCCACTGGGCTCCTCTGTCCATGGATTTCCCAGGCAAGAATACTGAAGTGGGTTGCCAGTTCCTTCTCCAGGGCATCTTCCTGACTCAGGGCTGGAACCCATATCTCCTGCACTGCAGGCAGATTTATTACAGCTGAGCTTCCAGGGAAGCCCAAGAAATCTATAAAGTCAGAAACATGAAAGCAATTGCTGAGGCGATTTGAGTAGAATGGGAAGTGGACCTCCTGTGGGTCTGAGACCCAAGGACAGGACGCAACTGCATTTGAATCGTGGTCACTCTCACTTGTTCTAATCTTGGCTGGGTTTCTAAAAGTATCAAAGTCTGAGTTTTGTCAGAGGCCTCAGAACCTTGTTTCCTGAACTCAAAGGGCTCAGAGTGGGCACAGAGAAAGGCTGCTTCTCACCAACTCCTCCAACCTTGTACAGTGAAAAGTAGATTTTTAAAGTTGAGAGTAATAAGGTTTTTTTGAACCAAGGGGGATGCAGAAGTAGAAACAGGCCAGATGGATGGAAAGAATCCAAAGCAGGACCAGAACCCAGAGGATGCTAAGCATGATCCCCCTGTGCTCAGTATCACGAGTCATTCCCTGGGATCTGGGGGGATCACTAGCTACCCTCACAGATGTGAAGAACTGACTCATTGGAAAAGACCCTGATGCTGGGAAAGACTGAAAGCAGGAGAAGGGGGCGACAGAGGATGAGATGGCTGGATGGCATCACCGACTCGATGGACATGAGTTTGAGTAAGCTCCGGGAGTTGGTGATGGACAGGGAGGCCTGGTGTCCATGGGGTCACAGAGAGTTGGACATGACTGCGTGACTGAACTGAACTGAGCTACCCTCATATAAGTACCAGTACATGTCTTACCTCATGTAATTTTCCACACGGCTCTATGATGCAATAGGATTGTCATTTCTACCCTAGAAGTAAAGAAACAGGTGATTAAAGACACTAGGTGTCCTGTCCAAAGTCACACAAGTAGACAGGGGTAGCGATAGGATGTGGATGTTTGTGTGACTCACAGCCAACTCGTGTTCCTCCAACTCACACAAGCACAGTTTACTTCAGGCTTGTGCACTGAGAATGCCTGGCTTCTTACCTCAGCATTTGATAACATATCGCTGTCACTTTCAGCTAGGTGTCAGAAGAGAAAGATGCAAAGCTAAGTTTCCATGGGGCACGTTGTGATATAAGATCATTTTTTTCCCCTGGTTACTCTTTCCCTCCAGTGGGACCCCCCCTCCGGCCCCCTGCTTCTGGATGCTCATCTTTGAGGGACGGCGCTCACCTGGTGGTCAAGATGCAGACACAAGGCCCCAGGAGCCCCCTTGTGCATCACCCTCTCTCAGCTCAGCTGTCTCCAGAGCATCTCCAGATCTAAGTAAGATCAGGAGCACAACCCTCCCAGCTGTTTCCCTGAGGCTCCTCTGCCCGCAGTACTTCCTGCCCCCAGGGAAGGCCTTTCATATCTACCCACATCTTCCCTTCCCTCTTTCTCAGCAGAGAGGCTTCTGAACTGCTTTTCTGAAGATACATATTATCAGATTACCTTTCCTCATTCTAACTCCCTGATCTCAAAAACGTCAGAACGATCTCTGTTCGTTTCCAAGACAAACCATTCAATATCAGAGTAATCCAAGTCTATGCCTCAAACCAGTAACCTTGAAGAAGTTGAAGGTGAATGGTTCTATGATGACCTACAAGACCTTTTAGATCTAACACCCAAAAAGATGTCCTTTTCATTATAGGGGACTGGATGCAAAAGTAGGAAGTCAAGAAACACCTGGAGTAACAGGCAAATTTGGCTTTGGAATATGGAATGAAGCAGGCAAAGACTAATAGAATTTTTGTCAGGAAAATGCACTGGTCATAACAAACACCCTCTCCCAACAACACAAGAGAAGACTCTATACATGGACATCACCAGATGGGCAACACCAAAATCAGATTGATTACATTCTTTGCAGCCAAAGATGGAGAAGCTCTATACAGTCAGCAAAAACAGACCAGGAGCTGACTGTGGCTCAAATCATGAACTCATTATTGCCAAATTCAGACTTAAATTGAAGAAAGGAGGGGGAAATCACTAGACCATTCAGGTATGGCCTCAATCAAATCCCTTATGGTTATACAGTGGAAGTGAGAAATAGATTTAAGGGCCTAGATCTGATAGATAGAGTGCCTGGTGAAACTATGGATGGAGGTTTGTGACATTCTACAGGAGACAGGGATCAAGACCATCCCCATGGAAAGAAATGTTAAAAAGCAAAATGGCTGTCTGGGAAGGCCTTACAATAGCTGTGAATAGAAGAGAAGCAAAAAGCAAAGGAGAAAAGGAAAGATATAAGCCTCTGAATGCAGAGTTCCAAAGAATAGCAAGAAGAGATAAGAAAGCCTTCCTCAGAGATCGATGCAAGACAAGAGGAAAACAACAGAATGGGAAAGACTAGAGATCTCTTCAAGAAA
>NW_020867709.1:0-30012 GCF_003369695.1 Bos indicus x Bos taurus
GGTTTAGAGTCTGCTTAGCCACTTATGGCAGTCTGCTCAGCTCCTTGATTTTTGCAGCTGAGCTGCGAGATTCGTGCCTGCTCAGCTCCTTGATCTTTGCCTGCTGAGCTGTGTGATTCTGCCTGCTCAGCTCCATGAGTATTGCCTGCTGAGCTGCATGATTGGTGTCTGCTGAGCTGCACCATTGTGTCTGCTGAGCTGCACCATTGGTGTCTGCTGAGCTGCCCCAATTTGTGTCTGCTCAGTCACGGGTGTAGAGCTGCTGCGTCACGTGTTTAGAGTCTGCTTAACCACTTCATTACAGTTTGCTCAGCTCTTGACGATTTCCTGCTCCTCTCCGTGATTAGTGCCCTCTTAGCCAAGTGATTAGTGCTGCTCAGCTCTTTGATTATTGCCTCCTGAAGCACGTGATCAGTGCATGATAGCCACGTGATCAGCGCCTCTCAGTCACGTGATCAGCGCCCCTCAGTCACGTGATCAGCGCCCCTCAGTCACGTGATCAGCGCCTCTCAGTCACGTGATCAGTGCATGCTCAGTCACGTGATCAGTGCCTCTCAGTCACGTGATCAGTGCCTCTCAGTCACGTGATCAGTGCATGCTCAGTCACGTGATCAGTGCATGCTCAGCCACGTGATCAGGGCCTGCTCAGTCACGTGATCAGGGTCTGCTGAATCAAGGGATTAGCGTTGTCTCAGCTGCATGCTTAATCCCTGCTCAGCTGCGTGACTCGTGCCTGATCAGCTGTGTGATTAGTCCTGCTCAGCTGCGTGATTAGTGCCTGCTCAAGACCGGGTTAGGAGCGGCTGAGTGACGTGATTAGAGTCTGCTTAGCCATTCATGACAGTCTGCTCAGCTCCATGATTATTGCCTGCTAAGCTGCGTGATTCCTGCTGCTCAGCTTCTTGATTATTGCCTGCTGAGCTGCGTGATTCCTGCTTGCTCAGCTCCATATTTTATTGCCTGCTGAGCTGCGTGATTCCTGCTGCTCAGCTTCTTGATTATTGCATGCTGAGCTGCGTGATTCCTGTTTGCTCAGCTCCATGATTATTGCCTGCTGAGCTGCGTGATTCTGCTTGCTCAGCTCCATGATTTTTGCTTGCTGAGCTGCATAATAAGTGCCTGCTCAGTCCCCAGAGAGGAGCCGGCTGAATCAGTGATTAGAGTCTGCTTATCCAGTTCATTACAGCCTTCAGCTCCAATTATTATTGCCTGCTAAGTTGCGTGATTCCTGCCTGCTCAGGTCCGTGAGTATTGCCTGCTGAGTTGCGTGATTCCTGCCAGCTCAGCTCCATGATTATTGCCTGCTGAGCTGCGCGATTCCTGACTGCTAGCTTCTTGATTATTGGCTGCTGAGCTGCCTGATTCCTGCTGCTCTGCTTCTTGATTATTGCCTGCTGAGCTGCGTGATTCCTGCTTGCTCAGCTCCAGGATTATTGCCTGCTGAGCTGCGTGATTCGTGCCTGCTCAGCTCCTTGATTACTGTCTGCTGAGCTGCGTGATTCGCTGCTCAGCTCCAGGAGTATTGTCTGCTGGGCTGCAAGATTCGTGTGTGCTCAGTCACGGGTGTCAAGCCTGCTGAGTCACGTGTTTAGAGTCTGCTTAGCCACTTAATGGCAGTCTGCTCAGCTCCTTGATTTTTGCCAGCTGAGCTGCGAGATTCGTGCCTGCTCAGCTCCTTGATCTTTGCCTGCTGAGCTGTGTGATTCCTGCCTGCTCAGCTCCATGAGTATTGCCTGCTGAGCTGCATGATTGGTGTCTGCTGAGCTGCACCATTTGTGTCTGCTGAGCTGCAACATTGGTGTCTGCTGAGCTGCCCAAATTGTGTCTGCTCAGTCACGGGGTGTAGAGCCTGCTGGTCCCGTGTTTAGAGTCTGCTTAACACTTCATTACAGTTTGCTCAGCTCCTTGACGATTTCCTGCTCCTCTCCGTGATTAGTGCCCTCTTAGCCAAGTGATTAGTGCCTGCTCAGCTCTTTGATTATTGCCTCCTGAAGCACGTGATCAGCGCCCTCAGTCACGTGATCAGCGCCTCTCAGTCACGTGATCAGGCAATGCTCAGTCACGTGATCAGCGCCTCTCAGTCACGTGATCAGTGCCTCTCAGTCACGTGATCAGTGCATGCTCAGTCACGTGATCAGTGCATGCTCAGCACGTGATCAGGGCCTGCTCAGTCACGTGATCAGGGTCTGCTGAATCAAGGATTAGCGCTTGCTCAGCTGCATGCTTATCCCTGCTCAGCTGCGTGACTCGTGCCTGATCAGCTGTGTGATTAGTCCCTGCTCAGCTGCGTGATTAGTGCCTGCTCAAGACCGGTTAGGAGCCGGCTGAGTGACGTGATTAGAGTCTGCTTAGCCACTTCATGACAGTCTGCTCAGCTCCATGATTATTGCCTGCTAAGCTGCGTGATTCCTGCCTGCTCAGCTTCTTTGATTATTGCCTGCTGAGCTGCGTGATTCCTGCTTGCTCAGCTCCATATTTATTGCCTGCTGAGCTGCGTGATTCCTGCCTGCTCGCTTCTTGATTATTGCATGCATGAGCTGCGTGATTCTGTTTGCTCAGCTCCATGATTATTGCCTGCTGAGCTGGCGTGATTCCTGCTTGCTCAGCTCCATGATTTTTGCTTGCTGAGCTGCATAATAAGTGCTGCTCAGTCCCAGAGAGGAGCCGGCTGAATCACGTGATTAGAGTCTGCTTATCCAGTTCATTACAGCCTTCAGCTCCAATTATTATTGCCTGCTAAGTTGCGTGATTCCTGCCTGCTCAGGTCCGTGAGTATTGCCTGCTGAGTTGCGTGATTCCTGCCAGCTCAGCTCCATGATTATTGCCTGCTGAGCTGCGCGATTCTGACTGCTAGCTTCTTGATTATTGGCTGCTGAGCTGCCTGATTCCTGCCTGCTCTGCTTCTTGATTATTGCCTGCTGAGCTGCGTGATTCCTGCTTGCTCAGCTCCAGGATTATTGCCTGCTGAGCTGCGTGATTCGTGCCTGCTCAGCTCCTTGATTACTGTCTGCTGAGCTGCGTGACTTCCTGCCTGCTCAGCTCCAGGAGTATTGTCTGCTGGGCTGCAAGATCGTGTCTGCTCAGTCACGGGTGTCAAGCCTGCTGAGTTCACGTGTTTTAGAGTCTGCTTAGCCACTTAATTGCGTCTGCTCAGCTCCTTGATTTTTGCCAGCTGAGCTGCGAGATATCGTGGCCTGCTCAGCTCCTTGATCTTTGCCTGCTGAGCTGTGTGATTCCTGCCTGCTCAGCTCCATGAGTATTGCCTGCTGAGCTGCATGATTGGTGTCTGCTGAGCTGCACCATTTGTGTCTGCTGAGCTGCACCATTGGTGTCTGCTGAGCTGCCCAAATTGTGTCTGCTCAGTCACGGGTGTAGAGCCTGCTGCGTCACGTGTTTAGAGTCTGCTTAACCACTTCATTACAGTTTGCTCAGCTCCTTGACGATTTCCTGCTCCTCTCCGTGATTAGTGCCCTCTTAGCCAAGTGATTAGTGCCTGCTCAGCTCTTTGATTATTTCCTGAAGCACGTGATCAGTGCATGATAGCCACGTGATCAGCGCCTCTCAGTCACCGTGATTCAGCGCCTCAGTCACGTGATCAGTGCCTCTCAGTCACGTGATCAGTGATGCTCAGTCACGTGATCAGTGCCTGCTTCAGCCACGTGATCAGGGCTGCTCAGTCACGTGATCAGGGTCTGCTGAATCAAGGGATTAGCGCTTGCTCAGCTGCATGCTTAATCCCTGCTCAGCTGCGTGACTCGTGCCTGATCAGCTGTGTGATTAGTCCCTGCTCAGCTGCGTGATTAGTGCCTGCTCAAGACCGGGTTAGAGCCGGCTGAGTGGTGATTAGAGTCTGCTTAGCCACTTCATGACAGTCTGCTCAGCTCCATGATTATTGCCTGCTAAGCTGCGTGATTCCTGCCTGCTCAGCTTCTTGATTATTGCCTGCTGAGCTGCGTGATTCCTGCTTGCTCAGCTCCATATTTATTGCCTGCTGAGCTGCGTGATTCCTGCCTGCTCAGCTTCTTGATTATTGCATGCTGAGCTGCGTGATTCTGTTTGCTCAGCTCCATGATTATTGCCTGCTGAGCTGCGTGATTCCTGCTTGCTCAGCTCCATGATTTTTGCTTGCTGAGCTGCATAATAAGTGCCTGCTCAGTCCCCAGAGAGGAGCCGGCTGAATCACGTGATTAGGTCTGCTTATCCAGTTCATTACAGCTTTCAGCTCCAATTATTATTGCCTGTAGTTGCGTGATTCCTGCCTGCTCAGGTCCGTGAGTATTGCCTGCTGAGTTGCGTGATTCCTGCCAGCTCAGCTCCATGATTATTGCTGCTGAGCTGCGCGATTCTGACTGCTAGCTTCTTGATTATTGCTGCTGAGCTGCTGATTCCTGCCTGCTCTGCTTCTTGATTATTGCCTGCTGAGCTGCGTGATTCTGCTTTGCTCAGCTCGGATTATTGCTGCTGAGCTGCGTGATTCGTGCCTGCTCAGCTGCTTGATTACTGTCTGCTGAGCTGCGTGATTCCTGCCTGCTCAGCTCCAGAGTATTGTCTGCTGGGCTGCAAGATTCGTGTCTGCTCAGTCACGGGTGTAGAGCCTGCTGCGTCACGTGTTTAGAGTCTGCTAACGCTTCATTACAGTTTGCTCAGCTCCTTGACGATTCTGCTCCTCTCCGTGATTAGTGCCCTCTTAGCCAAGTGATTAGTGCCTGCTCAGCTCTTTGATTATTGCCTCCTGAAGCGTGATCAGTGCATGATAGCCACGTGATCAGCGCCTCTCAGTCACGTGATCAGCGCCCCTCAGTCACGTGATCAGCGCCTCTCAGTCACGTGATCAGTGCCTCCAAACGTGATCAGTGCATGCCCAGTCACGTGATCAGTGCCTTCAGTCACGTGATCAGTGCCTCAGTCGTGATCAGTGCATGCTCAGTCACGTGATCAGTGCATGCTCAGCACGTGATCAGGGCCTGCTCAGTCACGTGATCAGGGTCTGCTGAATCAAGGGATTAGCGCTTGCTCAGCTGCAGGTCCGTTAATTCCCTGGCTCTAGGCTGCGTTGACATCGTTGCCTGATCAGCGTGTGATTAGTCCCTGCTCAGCTGCGTGATTAGTGCCTTGCTCAAGACGGGTAGAGCCGGCTGAGTGACGTGTGATTAGATGTACTGCTTAGCCACTTCATGACCGATCTGCTCAGATCCATGTTTATGCCTGCTAAGCTGCGTGATTCCTGCCTGCTCAGCTTCTTGATTGATTGCCTGCTGAGCTGCGTGATTCCTGCTTGCTCAGCTCCATATTTATTGCCTGCTGAGCTGCGTGATTCCTGCCTGCTCAGCTTCTGATTATTGCAAGCTGAGCTGCGTGATTCCTGTTTGCTCAGCTCCATGATTATTGCCTGCTGAGCTGCGTGATTCCTGCTTGCTCAGCTCCATGATTTTTTGCTTGCTGAGCTGCATAATAAGTGCCTGCTTCAGTCCCCAGAGAGGAGCCGGCTAATCACGTGATTAGAGTCTGCTTATCCAGTTCATTACAGCTTCAGCTCCAATATTATTGCTGCTAAGTTGCGTGATTCCTGCTGCTCAGGTCCGTGAGTATTGCCTGCTGAGTTGCGTGATTCCTGCCAGCTCAGCTCCATGATTACTGCCTGCTGAGCTGCGCGATTCCTGACTGCTAGCTTCTTGATTATTGGCTGCTGAGCTGCCTGATTCTGCCTGCTCTGCTTCTTGATTATTGCCTGCTGAGCTGCGTGATTCCTGCTTGCTCAGCTCCAGGATTATTGCCTGCTGAGCCTGCGTGATTCGTGCTGCTCAGCTCCTTGATTACTGTCTGCTGAGCTGCGTGATTCCTGCCTGCTCAGCTCCAGGAGTATTGTCTGTGGGCTGCAAGATTCGTGTGTGACTCAGTCACGGGTGTCAAGCCTGCTGAGTCCCGTGTTTAGAGTCTGCTTAGCCACTTAATGGCAGTCTGCTCAGCTCCTTGATTTTTGCCAGCTGAAGCTGCGAGATTCGTGCCTGCTCAGCTCCTTGATCTTTGCCTGCTGAGCTGTGTGATTCCTGCCCTGCTCAGCTCCATGAGTATTGCCTCTGAGCTGCATGATTGGTGCTGCTGAGCTGGCACCATTTGGTGTCTGCTGAGCTGCACCATGGTGTCTGCTGAGCTGCCCAAATTGTGTCTGCTCAGTCACGGGTGTAGAGCCTGCTGCGTCACGTGTTTAGAGTCTGCCTTACCACTTCATTACAGTTTGCTCAGCTCCTTGACGATTTCCTGCTCCTCTCCGTGATTAGTTGCCCTCTTAGCCAAGTGATTAGTGCCTGCTCAGCTCTTTGATTATTGCCTCCTGAAGCACGTGATCAGTGCATGATAGCCACGTGATCAGCGCCTCTCAGTCACGTGATCAGCGCCCTCAGTCACGTGATCAGCGCCTCTCAGTCACGTGATCAGCGCCTCTCAGTCACGTGATCAGTGCATGCTCAAGTCACGTGATCAGTGCCTCTCAGTCACGTGATCAGTGCCTCTAGTCACGTGATCAGTGCATGCTCAGTCACGTGATCAGTGCATGCTCCAGCCACGTGATCAGGGCCTGCTCAGTCACGTGATCAGGGTCTGCTGAATCAAGGGATTAGCGCTTTGCTCAGCTGCATGCTTAATCCCTGCTCAGCTGCGTGACTCGTGCCTGATCAGCTGTGTGATTAGTCCCTGCTCAGCTGCGTGATTAGTGCCTTGCTCAAGACCGGGTTAGGAAGCCGGCTGAGTGACGTGATTAGAGTCTGCTTAGCCACTTCATTACAGTCTGCTCAGCTCCATGATTATTGCCTGCTAAGCTGCGTGATTCCTGCCTGCTCAGCTTCTTGATGATTGCCTGCTGAGCTGCGTGATTCCTGCTTGCTCAGCTCCATATTTATTGCCTGCTGAGCTGCGTGATTCCTGCCTGCTCAGCTTCTTGATTATGCATGCTGAGCTGCGTGATTCCTGTTTGGCTCAGCTCCATGATTATTGCCTGCTGAGCTGCGTGATTCCTGCTTGCTCAGCTTCCATGATTTTTTTTGCTTGCTGAGGCTGCATAATAAGTGCCTGCTCAGTCCCAGATAGGAGCCGGCTGAATCAACTTGATTAAGAGTCTGCTTATCCAGTTCATTACAAAAGCGTCAGCTCCAATTAATTAATTAGCACCTGACTAAGTTGCGTGATTCCTGCCTGCTCAGGTCCGTGAGTAAGTTGGCCTTCTGAAGTTTGCGTGATTCCTGCACATTTCAGCTCTCATGATTATTGCGCTGCTGAGCTGCGCGATTCCTGAACTGCTAAGCTTCTTGCTGATTATTGGCTGCTGAAGCTGCCCTGAATTCCTGCCTGCTCTGCTTCTTTATTATTGCCTGCTGAGCTGCGTGATTCCTGCTTGCTCAGCTCCAGGATTATTGCCTGGCTGAGCTGCGTGATTCGTGCCTGCTCAGCTCCTTGATTACTGTCTGCTGAGCTGCGTGATTCCTGCCTGCTCAGCTCCAGGAGTATTGTCTGCTGGGCTGCAAGATTCGTGTGTGCTCAGTCACAGGGTGTCAAGCCTGCTGAGTCCCGTGTTTAGAGTCTGCTTAGCCACTTAATTGGGCAGTCTGCTCAGCTCCTTGATTTTTGCCAGCTGAGCTGCGAGATTCGTGCCTGCTCAGCTCCTTGATCTTTTGCCTGCTGAGCTGTGTGATTCCTGCCTGCTCAGCTCCATGAGTATTGCCTGCTGAGCTGCATGATTGGTGTCTGCTGAGCTGCACCATTTGTGTCTGCTGAGCTGCACCATTGGTGTCTGCTGAGCTGCCCAAATTGTGTATGCTCAGTCACGGGTGTAGAGCCTGCTGAGTCAGTGTTTAGAGTCTGCTTAACCACTTCATTACAGTTTGCTCAGCTCCTTGACGATTTCCTGCTCCTCTCCGTGATTAGTGCCCTCTTAGCAAGTGATTAGTGCCTGCTCAGCTCTTTGATTATTGCCTCCTTGAAGCACCTGATCAGTGCATGATAGCCACGTTGATCAGCGCCTCTCAGTCACGTGATAAGCGCCCCTTCAGTCACGTGATCAGCGCCTCTCAGTCACGTGATCAGTGCCTCCCAGTCACGTGATCAGTGCATGCTCAGTCACGTGATCAGTGCCTCTCAGTCACGTGATCAGTGCCTCTCAGTCACGTGATCAGTGCATGCTAAGTCACGTGATCAGTGCATGCTCAGCCACGTGATCAGGCCTGCTCAGTCACGTGATCAGGGTCTGCTGAATCAAGGGATTAGCGCTTGCTCAGCTGCATGCTTAATCCCTGCTCAGCTGCGTGACTCGTGCCTGATCAGCTGTGTGATTAGTCCCTGCTTCAGCTGCGTGATTAGTGCCTGCTCAAGACCGGGTTAGGAGCCGGCTGAGTGACGTGATTAGAGTCTGCTTAGCCACTTCATGACAGTCTGCTCAGCTCCATGATTATTGCCTGCTAAGCTGCGTGATTCCTTGCTGCTCAGCTTCTGATATTGCCTGCTGAAGCTGCTGTGATTCCTGCTTGCTCAAGCTCCATATTTATTGCCTGCTGAGCTGCGTGATTCTGCCTGCTCAGCTTCTTGATTATTGCATGCTGAGCTGCGTGATTCCTGTTTGCTCAGCTCATGATTATTGCCTGCTGAGCTGCGTGATTCCTGCTGCTCAGCTCCATGATTTTTGCTTGCTGAGCTGCATAATAAGTGCCTGCTCAGTCCCCAGAGAGGAGCCGGCTGAATCACGTGATTAGAGTCTGCTTATCCAGTTCATTACAGCTTCAGCTCCAATTATTATTGCCTGCTAAGTTGCGTGATTCCTGCCTGCTCAGGTCCGTGAGTATTGCCTGCTGAGTTGCGTGATTCCTGCCAGCTCAGCTCCATGATTATGCCTGCTGAGCTGCGCGATCTCCTGATGCTAGCTTCTTGATTATTGGTCTGAGCTGCCTGATTCTGCTGCTCTGCTCTTGATTATGCTGCTGAGCTGCGTGATTCCTGCTGCAGCTCCGTGAATATTGCCTGCTGAGCTGCGTGATCCTGCCTGCTCAGCTCCATGATTATTGCTGCTGGGCTGCCAGATTCGTGTCTGCTCAGTCCACGGGTGTCAAGCCTGCTGAGTCCCGTGTTTAGAGTCTGCTTAGCCACTTAATGGCAGTCTGCTCAGCTCCTTGATTTTTGCCAGCTGAGCTGCGAGATTCGTGCCTGCTCAGCTCCTTGATCTTTGCCTGCTGAGCTGTGTGATTCCTGCCTGCTCAGCTCCATGAGTATTGCCTGCTGAGCTGCATGATTGGTGTCTGCTGAGCTGCACCATTTGTGTCTGCTGAGCTGCACCATTGGTGTCTGCTGAGCTGCCCAAATTGTGTCTGCTCAGTCACGGGTGTAGAGCCTGCTGCGTCACGTGTTTAGAGTCTGCTTAACCACTTCATTACAGTTTGCTCAGCTCCTTGACGATTTCCTGCTCCTCTCCGTGATTAGTGCCCTCTTAGCCAAGTGATTAGTGCCTGCTCAGCTCTTTGATTATTGCCTCCTGAAGCACGTGATCAGTGCATGATAGCCACGTGATCAGCGCCTCTCAGTCACGTGATCAGCGCCCCTCAGTCACGTGATCAGCGCCTCTCAGTCACGTGATCAGTGCCTCCCAGTCACGTGATCAGTGCATGCTCAGTCACGTGATCAGTGCCTCTCAGTCACGTGATCAGTGCCTCTCAGTCACGTGATCAGTGCATGCTCAGTCACGTTGATCAGTGCATGCTCAGCCACAGTGATCAGGGCCTGCTCAGTCACGTGATCAGGGTCTGCTGAATCAAGGGATTAGCGCTTGCTCAGCTGCATGCTTAATCCCTGCTCAGCTGCGTGACTAGTGCCTGATCAGCTGTGTGATTAGTCCCTGCTCAGCTGCGTGATTAGTGCCTGCTCAAGACCGGGTTAGGAGCCGGCTGAGTGACGTGATTAGAGTCTTGCTTAGCCACTTCATTACAGTCTGCTCAGCTCCATGATATTGCCTGCTAAGCTGCGTGATTCCTGCCTGCTCAGCTTCTTGATTATTGCCTGCTGAGCTGCGTGATTCCTGCTTGCTCAGCTCCATATTTATTGGCCTGCTGAGCTGCGTGATTCCTGCCTGCTCAGCTTCTTGATTATTGCATGCTGAGCTGCGTGATTCCTGTTTGCTCAGCTCCATGATTATTGCCTGCTGAGCTGCGTGATTCCTGCTTGCTCAGCTCCATGATTTTTCGCTTGCTGAGCCTGCATAATTAAGTGCTTGCTCAGTCACCCAGAGAGGAGCCGGCTGAATCACGTGATTAGCAGTCTTGCTTATCCAGTTCCTTAGCAGCCTTCAGCTCCAATTATTATTGCCTGCTAAGTTGCGTCGGATTCCTGCCTCCTCAGGTCCGTGAGTATTGCCTGCTTGAGTTTGCGTGATTCCTGCCAGCTCAGCTCCATGATTATTGCCTGCTGAGCTGCGCGATTCCTGCTGCTAGCTTCTTTGCTTATTGGCTGCTAGAGTGCCTGATTCCTGCCTGCTCAGCTTCTGGATTATGCCTGCTGAGCTGCGTGATCGTGCCTGCTCAGCTCCTTGATTACTGTCTGCTGAGCTGCGTGATTCCTGCTGCTCAGCTCCAGGAGTATTGTCTGCTGGGCTGCAAGATTCGTGTCTGCTCAGTCACGGGTGGCCGCCTGCTGAGTCACGGGTTTAAGAGTCGGCTTAGGTAGCCACTAATGGCCAGTCTGCGCAGCTTCCTTGAGTTTTTGCAGCTGAGGCTGCGAGATCGTTGCCTGCTCAGCTCCATGAGTATTGCCGCTGAGCCTGCAGTGATTGGTGTGTCTGCTGAGCTGCACCAGTTGGTGTCTGCTGAGCTTGCACCATTGGTGTCCTGCTTGAGCTGGCCCAAATTTGTGTACTGCTCAGTCCACGGGTGTAGAGCCCGCTTGCGTCACGTTTTTTAGGTCTGCTTAACCACTTCATTACAGTTTGCTCAGCTCCTTGACGATTTCCTGCTCCTCTCCGTGATTAGTGCCCTCTTAGCCAAGTGATTAGTGTCTGCTCAGCTCTTTGATTATTGCCTCCTGAAGCACGTGATCAGTGCATGATAGCCACGTGATCAGCGCCTCTCAGTCACGTGATCAGCGCCCCTCAGTCACGTGATCAGCGCCTCTCAGTCACGTGATCAGTGCCTCTCAGTCACGTGATCAGTGCATGCTCAGTCACGTGATCAGTGCCTCTCAGTCACGTGATCAGTGCCTCTCAGTCACGTGATCAGTGCATGCTCAGTCACGTGATCAGTGCATGCTCAGCCACGTGATCAGGGCCTGCTCAGTCACGTGATCAGGGTCTGCTGAATCAAGGGATTAGCGCTTGCTCAGCTGCATGCTTAATCCCTGCTCAGCTGCGTGACTCGTGCCTGATCAGCTGTGTGATTAGTCCCTGCTCAGCTGCGTGATTAGTGCCTGCTCAAGACCGGGTTAAGAGCCGGCTGAGTGACGTGATTAGAGTCTGCTTAGCCACTTCATGACAGTCTGCTCAGCTCCATGATTATTGCCTGCTAAGCTGCGTGATTCCTGCCTGCTCAGCTTCTTGATTATTGCCTGCTGAGCTGCGTGATTCCTGCTTGCTCAGCTCCATATTTATTGCCTGCTGAGCTGCGTGATTCCTGCCTGCTCAGCTTCTTGATTATTGCATGCTGAGCTGCGTGATTCCTGTTTGCTCAGCTCCATGATTATTGCCTGCTGAGCTGCGTGATTCCTGCCTGCTCAGCTTCTTGATTATTGCATGCTGAGCTGCGTGATTCCTGTTTGCTCAGCTCCATGATTATTGCCTGCTGAGCTGCGTGATTCCTGCTTGCTCAGCTCCATGATTTTTGCTTGCTGAGCTGCATAATAAGTGCCTGCTCAGTCCCCAGAGAGGAGCCGGCTGAATCAGGTGATTAGAGTCTGCTTATCCAGTTCATTACAGCCTTCAGCTCCAATTATTATTGCCTGCTAAGTTGCGTGATTCCTGCCAGCTCAGCTCCATGATTATTGCCTGCTGAGCTGCGCGATTCCTGACTGCTAGCTTCTTGATTATTGGCTGCTGAGCTGCCTGATTCCTGCCTGCTCTGCTTCTTGATTATTGCCTGCTGAGCTGCGTGATTCCTGCTTGCTCAGCTCCAGGATTATTGCCTGCTGAGCTGCGGGATTCGTGCCTGCTCAGCTCCTTGATTACTGTCTGCTGAGCTGCGTGATTCCTGCCTGCTCAGCTCCAGGAGTATTGTCTGCTGGGCTGCAAGATTCGTGTCTGCTCAGTCACGGGTGTCAAGCCTGCTGAGTCACGTGTTTAGAGTCTGCTTAGCCACTTAATGGCAGTCTGCTCAGCTCCTTGATTTTTGCCAGCTGAGCTGCGAGATTCGTGCCTGCTCAGCTCCTTGATCTTTGCCTGCTGAGCTGTGTGATTCCTGCCTGCTCAGCTCCATGAGTATTGCCTGCTGAGCTGCATGATTGGTGTCTGCTGAGCTGCACCATTTGTGTCTGCTGAGCTGCACCATTGGTGTCTGCTGAGCTGCCCAAATTGTGTCTGCTCAGTCACGGGTGTAGAGCCTGCTGCGTCCCGTGTTTAGAGTCTGCTTAACCACTTCATTACAGTTTGCTCAGCTCCTTGACGATTTCCTGCTCCTCTCCGTGATTAGTGCCCTCTTAGCCAAGTGATTAGTGCCTGCTCAGCTCTTTGATTATTGCCTCCTGAAGCACGTGATCAGTGCATGATAGCCACGTGATCAGCGCCTCTCAGTCACGTGATCAGCGCCCCTCAGTCACGTGATCAGCGCCTCTCAGTCACGTGATCAGCGCCTCCCAGTCACGTGATCAGTGCATGCTCAGTCACGTGATCAGTGCCTCTCAGTCACGTGATCAGTGCCTCTCAGTCACGTGATCAGTGCATGCTCAGTCACGTGATCAGTGCATGCTCAGCCACGTGATCAGGGCCTGCTCAGTCACGTGATCAGGGTCTGCTGAATCAAGGGATTAGCGCTTGCTCAGCTGCATGCTTAATCCCTGCTCAGCTGCGTGACTCGTTCCTGATCAGCTGTGTGATTAGTCCCTGCTCAGCTGCGTGATTAGTGCCTGCTCAAGACCGGGTTAGGAGCCGGCTGAGTGACGTGATTAGAGTCTGCTTAGCCACTTCATGACAGTCTGCTCAGCTCCATGATTATTGCCTGCTAAGCTGCGTGATTCCTGCCTGCTCAGCTTCTTGATTATTGCCTGCTGAGCTGCGTGATTCCTGCTTGCTCAGCTCCATATTTATTGCCTGCTGAGCTGCGTGATTCCTGCCTGCTCAGCTTCTTGATTATTGCATGCTGAGCTGCGTGATTCCTGTTTGCTCAGCTCCATGATTATTGCCTGCTGAGCTGCGTGATTCCTGCTTGCTCAGCTCCATGATTTTTGCTTGCTGAGCTGCATAATAAGTGCCTGCTCAGTCCCCAGAGAGGAGCCGGCTGAATCACGTGATTAGAGTCTGCTTATCCAGTTCATTACAGCCTTCAGCTCCAATTATTATTGCCTGCTAAGTTGCGTGATTCCTGCCTGCTCAGGTCCGTGAGTATTGCCTGCTGAGTTGCGTGATTCCTGCCAGCTCAGCTCCATGATTATTGCCTGCTGAGCTGCGCGATTCCTGACTGCTAGCTTCTTGATTATTGGCTGCTGAGCTGCCTGATTCCTGCCTGCTCTGCTTCTTGATTATTGCCTGCTGAGCTGCGTGATTCCTGCTTGCTCAGCTCCAGGATTATTGCCTGCTGAGCTGCGTGATTCGTGCCTGCTCAGCTCCTTGATTACTGTCTGCTGAGCTGCGTGATTCCTGCCTGCTCAGCTCCAGGAGTATTGTCTGCTGGGCTGCAAGATTCGTGTCTGCTCAGTCACGGGTGTCAAGCCTGCTGAGTCACGTGTTTAGAGTCTGCTTAGCCACTTAATGGCAGTCTGCTCAGCTCCTTGATTTTTGCCAGCTGAGCTGCGAGATTCGTGCCTGCTCAGCTCCTTGATCTTTGCCTGCTGAGCTGTGTGATTCCTGCCTGCTCAGCTCCATGAGTATTGCCTGCTGAGCTGCATGATTGGTGTCTGCTGAGCTGCACCATTTGTGTCTGCTGAGCTGCACCATTGGTGTCTGCTGAGCTGCCCAAATTGTGTCTGCTCAGTCACGGGTGTAGAGCCTGCTGCGTCACGTGTTTAGAGTCTGCTTAACCACTTCATTACAGTTTGCTCAGCTCCTTGACGATTTCCTGCTCCTCTCCGTGATTAGTGCCCTCTTAGCCAAGTGATTAGTGCCTGCTCAGCTCTTTGATTATTGCCTCCTGAAGCACGTGATCAGTGCATGATAGCCACGTGATCAGCGCCTCTCAGTCACGTGATCAGCGCCCCTCAGTCACGTGATCAGCGCCTCTCAGTCACGTGATCAGTGCCTCTCAGTCACGTGATCAGTGCATGCTCAGTCACGTGATCAGTGCCTCTCAGTCACGTGATCAGTGCCTCTCAGTCACGTGATCAGTGCATGCTCAGTCACGTGATCAGTGCATGCTCAGCCACGTGATCAGGGCCTGCTCAGTCACGTGATCAGGGTCTGCTGAATCAAGGGATTAGCGCTTGCTCAGCTGCATGCTTAATCCCTGCTCAGCTGCGTGACTCGTGCCTGATCAGCTGTGTGATTAGTCCCTGCTCAGCTGCGTGATTAGTGCCTGCTCAAGACCGGGTTAGGAGCCGGCTGAGTGACGTGATTAGAGTCTGCTTAGCCACTTCATTACAGTCTGCTCAGCTCCATGATTATTGCCTGCTAAGCTGCGTGATTCCTGCCTGCTCAGCTTCTTGATTATTGCCTGCTGAGCTGCGTGATTCCTGCTTGCTCAGCTCCATGATTATTGCCTGCTGAGCTGCGTGATTCCTGCTTGCTCAGCTCCATGATTTTTGCTTGCTGAGCTGCATAATAAGTGCCTGCTCAGTCCCCAGAGAGGAGCCGGCTGAATCACGTGATTAGAGTCTGCTTATCCAGTTCATTACAGCCTTCAGCTCCAATTATTATTGCCTGCTAAGTTGCGTGATTCCTGCCTGCTCAGGTCCGTGAGTATTGCCTGCTGAGTTGCGTGATTCCTGCCAGCTCAGCTCCATGATTATTGCCTGCTGAGCTGCGCGATTCCTGACTGCTAGCTTCTTGATTATTGGCTGCTGAGCTGCCTGATTCCTGCCTGCTCTGCTTCTTGATTATTGCCTGCTGAGCTGCGTGATTCCTGCTTGCTCAGCTCCAGGATTATTGCCTGCTGAGCTGCGTGATTCGTGCCTGCTCAGCTCCTTGATTACTGTCTGCTGAGCTGCGTGATTCCTGCCTGCTCAGCTCCAGGAGTATTGTCTGCTGGGCTGCAAGATTCGTGTCTGCTCAGTCACGGTGTCAAGCCTGCTGAGTCACGTGTTTAGAGTCTGCTTAGCCACTTAATGGCAGTCTGCTCAGCTCCTTGATTTTTGCCAGCTGAGCTGCGAGATTCGTGCCTGCTCAGCTCCTTGATCTTTGCCTGCTGAGCTGTGTGATTCCTGCCTGCTCAGCTCCATGAGTATTGCCTGCTGAGCTGCATGATTGGTGTCTGCTGAGCTGCACCATTTGTGTCTGCTGAGCTGCACCATTGGTGTCTGCTGAGCTGCCCAAATTGTGTCTGCTCAGTCACGGTGTGTAGAGCCTGCTGCGTCACGTGTTTAGAGTCTGCTTAACCACTTCATTACAGTTTGCTCAGCTCCTTGACGATTTCCTGCTCCTCTCCGTGATTAGTGCCCTCTTAGCCAAGTGATTAGTGCCTGCTCAGCTCTTTGATTATTGCCTCCTGAAGCACGTGATCAGTGCATGATAGCCACGTGATCAGCGCCTCTCAGTCACGTGATCAGCGCCCCTCAGTCACGTGATCAGCGCCTCTCAGTCACGTGATCAGTGCCTCTCAGTCACGTGATCAGTGCATGCTCAGTCACGTGATCAGTGCCTCTCAGTCACGTGATCAGTGCCTCTCAGTCACGTGATCAGTGCATGCTCAGTCACGTGATCAGTGCATGCTCAGCCACGTGATCAGGGCCTGCTCAGTCACGTGATCAGGGTCTGCTGAATCAAGGGATTAGCGCTTGCTCAGCTGCATGCTTAATCCCTGCTCAGCTGCGTGACTCGTGCCTGATCAGCTGTGTGATTAGTCCCTGCTCAGCTGCGTGATTAGTGCCTGCTCAAGACCGGGTTAGGAGCCGGCTGAGTGACGTGATTAGAGTCTGCTTAGCCACTTCATGACAGTCTGCTCAGCTCCATGATTATTGCCTGCTAAGCTGCGTGATTCCTGCCTGCTCAGCTTCTTGATTATTGCCTGCTGAGCTGCGTGATTCCTGCTTGCTCAGCTCCATATTTATTGCCTGCTGAGCTGCGTGATTCCTGCCTGCTCAGCTTCTTGATTATTGCATGCTGAGCTGCGTGATTCCTGTTTGCTCAGCTCCATGATTATTGCCTGCTGAGCTGCGTGATTCCTGCTTGCTCAGCTCCATGATTTTTGCTTGCTGAGCTGCATAATAAGTGCCTGCTCAGTCCCCAGAGAGGAGCCGGCTGAATCACGTGATTAGAGTCTGCTTATCCAGTTCATTACAGCCTTCAGCTCCAATTATTATTGCCTGCTAAGTTGCGTGATTCCTGCCTGCTCAGGTCCGTGAGTATTGCCTGCTGAGTTGCGTGATTCCTGCCAGCTCAGCTCCATGATTATTGCCTGCTGAGCTGCGCGATTCCTGACTGCTAGCTTCTTGATTATTGGCTGCTGAGCTGCCTGATTCCTGCCTGCTCTGCTTCTTGATTATTGCCTGCTGAGCTGCGTGATTCCTGCTTGCTCAGCTCCAGGATTATTGCCTGCTGAGCTGCGTGATTCGTGCCTGCTCAGCTCCTTGATTACTGTCTGCTGAGCTGCGTGATTCCTGCCTGCTCAGCTCCAGGAGTATTGTCTGCTGGGCTGCAAGATTCGTGTGTGCTCAGTCACGGGTGTCAAGCCTGCTGAGTCACGTGTTTAGAGTCTGCTTAGCCACTTAATGGCAGTCTGCTCAGCTCCTTGATTTTTGCCAGCTGAGCTGCGAGATTCGTGCCTGCTCAGCTCCTTGATCTTTGCCTGCTGAGCTGTGTGATTCCTGCCTGCTCAGCTCCATGAGTATTGCCTGCTGAGCTGCATGATTGGTGTCTGCTGAGCTGCACCATTTGTGTCTGCTGAGCTGCACCATTGGTGTCTGCTGAGCTGCCCAAATTGTGTCTGCTCAGTCACGGGTGTAGAGCCTGCTGCGTCACGTGTTTAGAGTCTGCTTAACCACTTCATTACAGTTTGCTCAGCTCCTTGACGATTTCCTGCTCCTCTCCGTGATTAGTGCCCTCTTAGCCAAGTGATTAGTGCCTGCTCAGCTCTTTGATTATTGCCTCCTGAAGCACGTGATCAGTGCATGATAGCCACGTGATCAGCGCCTCTCAGTCACGTGATCAGCGCCCCTCAGTCACGTGATCAGCGCCTCTCAGTCACGTGATCAGTGCCTCTCAGTCACGTGATCAGTGCATGCTCAGTCACGTGATCAGTGCCTCTCAGTCACGTGATCAGTGCCTCTCAGTCACGTGATCAGTGCATGCTCAGTCACGTGATCAGTGCATGCTCAGCCACGTGATCAGGGCCTGCTCAGTCACGTGATCAGGGTCTGCTGAATCAAGGGATTAGCGCTTGCTCAGCTGCATGCTTAATCCCTGCTCAGCTGCGTGACTCGTGCCTGATCAGCTGTGTGATTAGTCCCTGCTCAGCTGCGTGATTAGTGCCTGCTCAAGACCGGGTTAGGAGCCGGCTGAGTGACGTGATTAGAGTCTGCTTAGCCACTTCATGACAGTCTGCTCAGCTCCATGATTATTGCCTGCTAAGCTGCGTGATTCCTGCCTGCTCAGCTTCTTGATTATTGCCTGCTGAGCTGCGTGATTCCTGCTTGCTCAGCTCCATATTTATTGCCTGCTGAGCTGCGTGATTCCTGCCTGCTCAGCTTCTTGATTATTGCATGCTGAGCTGCGTGATTCCTGTTTGCTCAGCTCCATGATTATTGCCTGCTGAGCTGCGTGATTCCTGCTTGCTCAGCTCCATGATTTTTGCTTGCTGAGCTGCATAATAAGTGCCTGCTCAGTCCCCAGAGAGGAGCCGGCTGAATCACGTGATTAGAGTCTGCTTATCCAGTTCATTACAGCCTTCAGCTCCAATTATTATTGCCTGCTAAGTTGCGTGATTCCTGCCTGCTCAGGTCCGTGAGTATTGCCTGCTGAGTTGCGTGATTCCTGCCAGCTCAGCTCCATGATTATTGCCTGCTGAGCTGCGCGATTCCTGACTGCTAGCTTCTTGATTATTGGCTGCTGAGCTGCCTGATTCCTGCCTGCTCTGCTTCTTGATTATTGCCTGCTGAGCTGCGTGATTCCTGCTTGCTCAGCTCCAGGATTATTGCCTGCTGAGCTGCGTGATTCGTGCCTGCTCAGCTCCTTGATTACTGTCTGCTGAGCTGCGTGATTCCTGCCTGCTCAGCTCCAGGAGTATTGTCTGCTGGGCTGCAAGATTCGTGTCTGCTCAGTCACGGGTGTCAAGCCTGCTGAGTCACGTGTTTAGAGTCTGCTTAGCCACTTAATGGCAGTCTGCTCAGCTCCTTGATTTTTGCCAGCTGAGCTGCGAGATTCGTGCCTGCTCAGCTCCTTGATCTTTGCCTGCTGAGCTGTGTGATTCCTGCCTGCTCAGCTCCATGAGTATTGCCTGCTGAGCTGCATGATTGGTGTCTGCTGAGCTGCACCATTTGTGTCTGCTGAGCTGCACCATTGGTGTCTGCTGAGCTGCCCAAATTGTGTCTGCTCAGTCACGGGTGTAGAGCCTGCTGCGTCACGTGTTTAGAGTCTGCTTAACCACTTCATTACAGTTTGCTCAGCTCCTTGACGATTTCCTGCTCCTCTCCGTGATTAGTGCCCTCTTAGCCAAGTGATTAGTGCCTGCTCAGCTCTTTGATTATTGCCTCCTGAAGCACGTGATCAGTGCATGATAGCCACGTGATCAGCGCCTCTCAGTCACGTGATCAGCGCCCCTCAGTCACGTGATCAGCGCCTCTCAGTCACGTGATCAGTGCCTCTCAGTCACGTGATCAGTGCATGCTCAGTCACGTGATCAGTGCCTCTCAGTCACGTGATCAGTGCCTCTCAGTCACGTGATCAGTGCATGCTCAGTCACGTGATCAGTGCATGCTCAGCCACGTGATCAGGGCCTGCTCAGTCACGTGATCAGGGTCTGCTGAATCAAGGGATTAGCGCTTGCTCAGCTGCATGCTTAATCCCTGCTCAGCTGCGTGACTCGTGCCTGATCAGCTGTGTGATTAGTCCCTGCTCAGCTGCGTGATTAGTGCCTGCTCAAGACCGGGTTAGGAGCCGGCTGAGTGACGTGATTAGAGTCTGCTTAGCCACTTCATGACAGTCTGCTCAGCTCCATGATTATTGCCTGCTAAGCTGCGTGATTCCTGCCTGCTCAGCTTCTTGATTATTGCCTGCTGAGCTGCGTGATTCCTGCTTGCTCAGCTCCATATTTATTGCCTGCTGAGCTGCGTGATTCCTGCCTGCTCAGCTTCTTGATTATTGCATGCTGAGCTGCGTGATTCCTGTTTGCTCAGCTCCATGATTATTGCCTGCTGAGCTGCGTGATTCCTGCTTGCTCAGCTCCATGATTTTTGCTTGCTGAGCTGCATAATAAGTGCCTGCTCAGTCCCCAGAGAGGAGCCGGCTGAATCACGTGATTAGAGTCTGCTTATCCAGTTCATTACAGCCTTCAGCTCCAATTATTATTGCCTGCTAAGTTGCGTGATTCCTGCCTGCTCAGGTCCGTGAGTATTGCCTGCTGAGTTGCGTGATTCCTGCCAGCTCAGCTCCATGATTATTGCCTGCTGAGCTGCGCGATTCCTGACTGCTAGCTTCTTGATTATTGGCTGCTGAGCTGCCTGATTCCTGCCTGCTCTGCTTCTTGATTATTGCCTGCTGAGCTGCGTGATTCCTGCTTGCTCAGCTCCAGGATTATTGCCTGCTGAGCTGCGTGATTCGTGCCTGCTCAGCTCCTTGATTACTGTCTGCTGAGCTGCGTGATTCCTGCCTGCTCAGCTCCAGGAGTATTGTCTGCTGGGCTGCAAGATTCGTGTCTGCTCAGTCACGGGTGTCAAGCCTGCTGAGTCACGTGTTTAGAGTCTGCTTAGCCACTTAATGGCAGTCTGCTCAGCTCCTTGATTTTTGCCAGCTGAGCTGCGAGATTCGTGCCTGCTCAGCTCCTTGATCTTTGCCTGCTGAGCTGTGTGATTCCTGCCTGCTCAGCTCCATGAGTATTGCCTGCTGAGCTGCATGATTGGTGTCTGCTGAGCTGCACCATTTGTGTCTGCTGAGCTGCACCATTGGTGTCTGCTGAGCTGCCCAAATTGTGTCTGCTCAGTCACGGGTGTAGAGCCTGCTGCGTCACGTGTTTAGAGTCTGCTTAACCACTTCATTACAGTTTGCTCAGCTCCTTGACGATTTCCTGCTCCTCTCCGTGATTAGTGCCCTCTTAGCCAAGTGATTAGTGCCTGCTCAGCTCTTTGATTATTGCCTCCTGAAGCACGTGATCAGTGCATGATAGCCACGTGATCAGCGCCTCTCAGTCACGTGATCAGCGCCCCTCAGTCACGTGATCAGCGCCTCTCAGTCACGTGATCAGTGCCTCTCAGTCACGTGATCAGTGCATGCTCAGTCACGTGATCAGTGCCTCTCAGTCACGTGATCAGTGCCTCTCAGTCACGTGATCAGTGCATGCTCAGTCACGTGATCAGTGCATGCTCAGCCACGTGATCAGGGCCTGCTCAGTCACGTGATCAGGGTCTGCTGAATCAAGGGATTAGCGCTTGCTCAGCTGCATGCTTAATCCCTGCTCAGCTGCGTGACTCGTGCCTGATCAGCTGTGTGATTAGTCCCTGCTCAGCTGCGTGATTAGTGCCTGCTCAAGACCGGGTTAGGAGCCGGCTGAGTGACGTGATTAGAGTCTGCTTAGCCACTTCATGACAGTCTGCTCAGCTCCATGATTATTGCCTGCTAAGCTGCGTGATTCCTGCCTGCTCAGCTTCTTGATTATTGCCTGCTGAGCTGCGTGATTCCTGCTTGCTCAGCTCCATATTTATTGCCTGCTGAGCTGCGTGATTCCTGCCTGCTCAGCTTCTTGATTATTGCATGCTGAGCTGCGTGATTCCTGTTTGCTCAGCTCCATGATTATTGCCTGCTGAGCTGCGTGATTCCTGCTTGCTCAGCTCCATGATTTTTGCTTGCTGAGCTGCATAATAAGTGCCTGCTCAGTCCCCAGAGAGGAGCCGGCTGAATCACGTGATTAGAGTCTGCTTATCCAGTTCATTACAGCCTTCAGCTCCAATTATTATTGCCTGCTAAGTTGCGTGATTCCTGCCTGCTCAGGTCCGTGAGTATTGCCTGCTGAGTTGCGTGATTCCTGCCAGCTCAGCTCCATGATTATTGCCTGCTGAGCTGCGCGATTCCTGACTGCTAGCTTCTTGATTATTGGCTGCTGAGCTGCCTGATTCCTGCCTGCTCTGCTTCTTGATTATTGCCTGCTGAGCTGCGTGATTCCTGCTTGCTCAGCTCCAGGATTATTGCCTGCTGAGCTGCGTGATTCGTGCCTGCTCAGCTCCTTGATTACTGTCTGCTGAGCTGCGTGATTCCTGCCTGCTCAGCTCCAGGAGTATTGTCTGCTGGGCTGCAAGATTCGTGTCTGCTCAGTCACGGGTGTCAAGCCTGCTGAGTCACGTGTTTAGAGTCTGCTTAGCCACTTAATGGCAGTCTGCTCAGCTCCTTGATTTTTGCCAGCTGAGCTGCGAGATTCGTGCCTGCTCAGCTCCTTGATCTTTGCCTGCTGAGCTGTGTGATTCCTGCCTGCTCAGCTCCATGAGTATTGCCTGCTGAGCTGCATGATTGGTGTCTGCTGAGCTGCACCATTTGTGTCTGCTGAGCTGCACCATTGGTGTCTGCTGAGCTGCCCAAATTGTGTCTGCTCAGTCACGGGTGTAGAGCCTGCTGCGTCACGTGTTTAGAGTCTGCTTAACCACTTCATTACAGTTTGCTCAGCTCCTTGACGATTTCCTGCTCCTCTCCGTGATTAGTGCCCTCTTAGCCAAGTGATTAGTGCCTGCTCAGCTCTTTGATTATTGCCTCCTGAAGCACGTGATCAGTGCATGATAGCCACGTGATCAGCGCCTCTCAGTCACGTGATCAGCGCCCCTCAGTCACGTGATCAGCGCCTCTCAGTCACGTGATCAGCGCCTCTCAGTCACGTGATCAGTGCATGCTCAGTCACGTGATCAGTGCCTCTCAGTCACGTGATCAGTGCCTCTCAGTCACGTGATCAGTGCATGCTCAGTCACGTGATCAGTGCATGCTCAGCCACGTGATCAGGGCCTGCTCAGTCACGTGATCAGGGTCTGCTGAATCAAGGGATTAGCGCTTGCTCAGCTGCATGCTTAATCCCTGCTCAGCTGCGTGACTCGTGCCTGATCAGCTGTGTGATTAGTCCCTGCTCAGCTGCGTGATTAGTGCCTGCTCAAGACCGGGTTAGGAGCCGGCTGAGTGACGTGATTAGAGTCTGCTTAGCCACTTCATGACAGTCTGCTCAGCTCCATGATTATTGCCTGCTAAGCTGCGTGATTCCTGCCTGCTCAGCTTCTTGATTATTGCCTGCTGAGCTGCGTGATTCCTGCTTGCTCAGCTCCATATTTATTGCCTGCTGAGCTGCGTGATTCCTGCCTGCTCAGCTTCTTGATTATTGCATGCTGAGCTGCGTGATTCCTGTTTGCTCAGCTCCATGATTATTGCCTGCTGAGCTGCGTGATTCCTGCTTGCTCAGCTCCATGATTTTTGCTTGCTGAGCTGCATAATAAGTGCCTGCTCAGTCCCCAGAGAGGAGCCGGCTGAATCACGTGATTAGAGTCTGCTTATCCAGTTCATTACAGCCTTCAGCTCCAATTATTATTGCCTGCTAAGTTGCGTGATTCCTGCCTGCTCAGGTCCGTGAGTATTGCCTGCTGAGTTGCGTGATTCCTGCCAGCTCAGCTCCATGATTATTGCCTGCTGAGCTGCGCGATTCCTGACTGCTAGCTTCTTGATTATTGGCTGCTGAGCTGCCTGATTCCTGCCTGCTCTGCTTCTTGATTATTGCCTGCTGAGCTGCGTGATTCCTGCTTGCTCAGCTCCAGGATTATTGCCTGCTGAGCTGCGGGATTCGTGCCTGCTCAGCTCCTTGATTACTGTCTGCTGAGCTGCGTGATTCCTGCCTGCTCAGCTCCAGGAGTATTGTCTGCTGGGCTGC
The DNA here is from genome assembly GCF_003369695.1 of Bos indicus x Bos taurus. Lineage (NCBI taxonomy): Eukaryota > Metazoa > Chordata > Mammalia > Artiodactyla > Bovidae > Bos > Bos indicus x Bos taurus. The sequence continues at coordinate 23,361 of NW_020867709.1, forward strand.
AAGATTCGTGTCTGCTCAGTCACGGGTGTCAAGCCTGCTGAGTCACGTGTTTAGAGTCTGCTTAGCCACTTAATGGCAGTCTGCTCAGCTCCTTGATTTTTGCCAGCTGAGCTGCGAGATTCGTGCCTGCTCAGCTCCTTGATCTTTGCCTGCTGAGCTGTGTGATTCCTGCCTGCTCAGCTCCATGAGTATTGCCTGCTGAGCTGCATGATTGGTGTCTGCTGAGCTGCACCATTTGTGTCTGCTGAGCTGCACCATTGGTGTCTGCTGAGCTGCCCAAATTGTGTCTGCTCAGTCACGGGTGTAGAGCCTGCTGCGTCACGTGTTTAGAGTCTGCTTAACCACTTCATTACAGTTTGCTCAGCTCCTTGACGATTTCCTGCTCCTCTCCGTGATTAGTGCCCTCTTAGCCAAGTGATTAGTGCCTGCTCAGCTCTTTGATTATTGCCTCCTGAAGCACGTGATCAGTGCATGATAGCCACGTGATCAGCGCCTCTCAGTCACGTGATCAGCGCCCCTCAGTCACGTGATCAGCGCCTCTCAGTCACGTGATCAGTGCCTCTCAGTCACGTGATCAGTGCATGCTCAGTCACGTGATCAGTGCCTCTCAGTCACGTGATCAGTGCCTCTCAGTCACGTGATCAGTGCATGCTCAGTCACGTGATCAGTGCATGCTCAGCCACGTGATCAGGGCCTGCTCAGTCACGTGATCAGGGTCTGCTGAATCAAGGGATTAGCGCTTGCTCAGCTGCATGCTTAATCCCCTGCTCAGCTGCGTGACTCGTGCCTGATCAGCTGTGTGATTAGTCCCTGCTCAGCTGCGTGATTAGTGCCTGCTCAAGACCGGGTTAGGAGCCGGCTGAGTGACGTGATTAGAGTCTGCTTAGCCACTTCATGACAGTCTGCTCAGCTCCATGATTATTGCCTGCTAAGCTGCGTGTATTCTGCCTGCTCAGCTTCTTGATTATTGCTGCTGAGCTGCGTGATTCCTGCCAGCTCAGCTCCATGATTATTGCCTGCTGAGCTGCGCGATTCCTGACTGCTAGCTTCTTGATTATTGGCTGCTGAGCTGCCTGATTCCTGCCTGCTCTGCTTCTTGATTATTTGCCTGCTGAGCTGCGTGATTCCTGCTTGCTCAGCTCCAGGATTATTGCCTGCTGAGCTGCGGGATTCGTGCCTGCTCAGCTCCTTGATTACTGTCTGCTGAGCTGCGTGATTCCTGCCTGCTCAGCTCCAGGAGTATTGTCTGCTGGGCTGCAAGATTCGTGTCTGCTCAGTCACGGGTGTCAAGCCTGCTGAGTCACGTGTTTAGAGTCTGCTTAGCCACTTAATGGCAGTCTGCTCAGCTCCTTGATTTTTGCCAGCTGAGCTGCGAGATTCGTGCCTGCTCAGCTCCTTGATCTTTGCCTGCTGAGCTGTGTGATTCCTGCCTGCTCAGCTCCATGAGTATTGCCTGCTGAGCTGCATGATTGGTGTCTGCTGAGCTGCACCATTTGTGTCTGCTGAGCTGCACCATTGGTGTCTGCTGAGCTGCCCAAATTGTGTCTGCTCAGTCACGGGTGTAGAGCCTGCTGCGTCACGTGTTTAGAGTCTGCTTAACCACTTCATTACAGTTTGCTCAGCTCCTTGACGATTTCCTGCTCCTCTCCGTGATTAGTGCCCTCTTAGCCAAGTGATTAGTGCCTGCTCAGCTCTTTGATTATTGCCTCCTGAAGCACGTGATCAGTGCATGATAGCCACGTGATCAGCGCCTCTCAGTCACGTGATCAGCGCCCCTCAGTCACGTGATCAGCGCCTCTCAGTCACGTGATCAGCGCCTCTCAGTCACGTGATCAGTGCATGCTCAGTCACGTGATCAGTGCCTCTCAGTCACGTGATCAGTGCCTCTCAGTCACGTGATCAGTGCATGCTCAGTCACGTGATCAGTGCATGCTCAGCCACGTGATCAGGGCCTGCTCAGTCACGTGATCAGGGTCTGCTGAATCAAGGGATTAGCGCTTGCTCAGCTGCATGCTTAATCCCTGCTCAGCTGCGTGACTCGTGCCTGATCAGCTGTGTGATTAGTCCCTGCTCAGCTGCGTGATTAGTGCCTGCTCAAGACCGGGTTAGGAGCCGGCTGAGTGACGTGATTAGAGTCTGCTTAGCCACTTCATGACAGTCTGCTCAGCTCCATGATTATTGCCTGCTAAGCTGCGTGATTCCTGCCTGCTCAGCTTCTTGATTATTGCCTGCTGAGCTGCGTGATTCCTGCTTGCTCAGCTCCATATTTATTGCCTGCTGAGCTGCGTGATTCCTGCCTGCTCAGCTTCTTGATTATTGCATGCTGAGCTGCGTGATTCCTGTTTGCTCAGCTCCATGATTATTGCCTGCTGAGCTGCGTGATTCCTGCTTGCTCAGCTCCATGATTTTTGCTTGCTGAGCTGCATAATAAGTGCCTGCTCAGTCCCCAGAGAGGAGCCGGCTGAATCACGTGATTAGAGTCTGCTTATCCAGTTCATTACAGCCTTCAGCTCCAATTATTATTGCCTGCTAAGTTGCGTGATTCCTGCCTGCTCAGGTCCGTGAGTATTGCCTGCTGAGTTGCGTGATTCCTGCCAGCTCAGCTCCATGATTATTGCCTGCTGAGCTGCGCGATTCCTGACTGCTAGCTTCTTGATTATTGGCTGCTGAGCTGCCTGATTCCTGCCTGCTCTGCTTCTTGATTATTGCCTGCTGAGCTGCGTGATTCCTGCTTGCTCAGCTCCAGGATTATTGCCTGCTGAGCTGCGTGATTCGTGCCTGCTCAGCTCCTTGATTACTGTCTGCTGAGCTGCGTGATTCCTGCCTGCTCAGCTCCAGGAGTATTGTCTGCTGGGCTGCAAGATTCGTGTGTGCTCAGTCACGGGTGTCAAGCCTGCTGAGTCACGTGTTTAGAGTCTGCTTAGCCACTTAATGGCAGTCTGCTCAGCTCCTTGATTTTTGCCAGCTGAGCTGCGAGATTCGTGCCTGCTCAGCTCCTTGATCTTTGCCTGCTGAGCTGTGTGATTCCTGCCTGCTCAGCTCCATGAGTATTGCCTGCTGAGCTGCATGATTGGTGTCTGCTGAGCTGCACCATTTGTGTCTGCTGAGCTGCACCATTGGTGTCTGCTGAGCTGCCCAAATTGTGTCTGCTCAGTCACGGGTGTAGAGCCTGCTGCGTCACGTGTTTAGAGTCTGCTTAACCACTTCATTACAGTTTGCTCAGCTCCTTGACGATTTCCTGCTCCTCTCCGTGATTAGTGCCCTCTTAGCCAAGTGATTAGTGCCTGCTCAGCTCTTTGATTATTGCCTCCTGAAGCACGTGATCAGTGCATGATAGCCACGTGATCAGCGCCTCTCAGTCACGTGATCAGCGCCCCTCAGTCACGTGATCAGCGCCTCTCAGTCACGTGATCAGTGCCTCTCAGTCACGTGATCAGTGCATGCTCAGTCACGTGATCAGTGCCTCTCAGTCACGTGATCAGTGCCTCTCAGTCACGTGATCAGTGCATGCTCAGTCACGTGATCAGTGCATGCTCAGCCACGTGATCAGGGCCTGCTCAGTCACGTGATCAGGGTCTGCTGAATCAAGGGATTAGCGCTTGCTCAGCTGCATGCTTAATCCCTGCTCAGCTGCGTGACTCGTGCCTGATCAGCTGTGTGATTAGTCCCTGCTCAGCTGCGTGATTAGTGCCTGCTCAAGACCGGGTTAGGAGCCGGCTGAGTGACGTGATTAGAGTCTGCTTAGCCACTTCATGACAGTCTGCTCAGCTCCATGATTATTGCCTGCTAAGCTGCGTGATTCCTGCCTGCTCAGCTTCTTGATTATTGCCTGCTGAGCTGCGTGATTCCTGCTTGCTCAGCTCCATATTTATTGCCTGCTGAGCTGCGTGATTCCTGCCTGCTCAGCTTCTTGATTATTGCATGCTGAGCTGCGTGATTCCTGTTTGCTCAGCTCCATGATTATTGCCTGCTGAGCTGCGTGATTCCTGCTTGCTCAGCTCCATGATTTTTGCTTGCTGAGCTGCATAATAAGTGCCTGCTCAGTCCCCAGAGAGGAGCCGGCTGAATCACGTGATTAGAGTCTGCTTATCCAGTTCATTACAGCCTTCAGCTCCAATTATTATTGCCTGCTAAGTTGCGTGATTCCTGCCTGCTCAGGTCCGTGAGTATTGCCTGCTGAGTTGCGTGATTCCTGCCAGCTCAGCTCCATGATTATTGCCTGCTGAGCTGCGCGATTCCTGACTGCTAGCTTCTTGATTATTGGCTGCTGAGCTGCCTGATTCCTGCCTGCTCTGCTTCTTGATTATTGCCTGCTGAGCTGCGTGATTCCTGCTTGCTCAGCTCCAGGATTATTGCCTGCTGAGCTGCGTGATTCGTGCCTGCTCAGCTCCTTGATTACTGTCTGCTGAGCTGCGTGATTCCTGCCTGCTCAGCTCCAGGAGTATTGTCTGCTGGGCTGCAAGATTCGTGTGTGCTCAGTCACGGGTGTCAAGCCTGCTGAGTCACGTGTTTAGAGTCTGCTTAGCCACTTAATGGCAGTCTGCTCAGCTCCTTGATTTTTGCCAGCTGAGCTGCGAGATTCGTGCCTGCTCAGCTCCTTGATCTTTGCCTGCTGAGCTGTGTGATTCCTGCCTGCTCAGCTCCATGAGTATTGCCTGCTGAGCTGCATGATTTGGTGTCTGCTGAGCTGCACCATTTGTGTCTGCTGAGCTGCACCATTGGTGTCTGCTGAGCTGCCCAAATTGTGTCTGCTCAGTCACGGGTGTAGAGCCTGCTGCGTCACGTGTTTAGAGTCTGCTTAACCACTTCATTACAGTTTGCTCAGCTCCTTGACGATTTCCTGCTCCTCTCCGTGATTAGTGCCCTCTTAGCCAAGTGATTAGTGCCTGCTCACGTCTTTGATTATTGCCTCCTGAAGCACGTGATCAGTGCATGATAGCCACGTGATCAGCGCCTCTCAGTCACGTTGATCAGCGCCGCTCAGTCACGTGATCAGCGCCTCTCAGTCACGTGATCAGTGCATCTCGTCACGTGATCAGTGCCTCTCAGTCACGTGATCAGTGCCTCTCAGTCACGTGATCAGTGCATGCTCAGTCACGTGATCATGCATGCTCAGCCACGTGATCAGGGCCTGCTCAGTCACGTGATCAGGGTGTGCTGATCAAGGGATTAGCCGCTTGCTCAGCTGCTTGCTTAATCCCTGCTCAGCTGCGTGACTCGTTGCCTATTCAGCTGAGTGTGATTAGTCCCTGCTCAGCTGACAGTGATTAAGTGGCCCTGCTCAAGACCGGGTTAGGAGCCAGGCTGAGTGACGTGATTAGAGGTTCTGCTAGCCACTTCATTACAGTCCTGCTCAGCTCAAATGATTATGCCTGCTGAGCTTCTTGATTATTGCCTGCTGAGCTGCGTGATTCCTGCTTGCTCAGCTCCATATTTATTGCCTGCTGAGCTGCGTGATTCCTGCCTGCTCAGCTTCCCAGAGAGGAGCCGGCTGAATCACGTGATTAGAGTCTGCTTATCCAGTTCATTACAGCCTTCAGCTCCAATTATTTTGCCTGCTAAGTTGCGTGATTCCTGCCTGCTCAGGTCCGTGAGTATTGCCTGCTGAGTTGCGTGATTCCTGCCAGCTCAGCTCCATGATTATTGCCTGCTGAGCTGCGCGATTCCTGACTGCTAGCTTCTTGATTATTGGCTGCTGAGCTGCCTGATTCCTGCCTGCTCTGCTTCTTGATTATTGCCTGCTGAGCTGCGTGATTCCTGCTTGCTCAGCTCCAGGATTATTGCCTGCTGAGCTGCGTGATTCGTGCCTGCTCAGCTCCTTGATTACTGTCTGCTGAGCTGCGTGATTCCTGCCTGCTCAGCTCCAGGAGTATTGTCTGCTGGGCTGCAAGATTCGTGTCTGCTCAGTCACGGGTGTCAAGCCTGCTGAGTCACGTGTTTAGAGTCTGCTTAGCCACTTAATGGCAGTCTGCTCAGCTCCTTGATTTTGCCAGCTGAGCTGCGAGATTCGTGCCTGCTCAGCTCCTTGATCTTTGCCTGCTGAGCTGTGTGATCCTGCCTGCTCAGCTCCATGAGTATTGCCTGCTGAGCTGCATGATTGGTGTCTGCTGAGCTGCACCATTTGTGTCTGCTGAGCTGCACCATTGGTGTCTGCTGAGGCTGCCCAAATTGTGTCTGCTCAGTCACGGGTTGTAGAGCTGCTGCCGTCACGTGTTTTAGAGGTCTGCTTAACCACTTCATTACAGCTTGCTCAGCTCTGACGATTGTTCCTGCTCCTCTCCGTGATTAGTGCCCTCTTAGCCAAGTGATTAGTGCCTGCTCAGCTCTTTGATTATTGCCTCCTGAAGCACGTGATCAGTGCATGATAGCCACGTGATCAGCGCCTCTCAGTCACGTGATCAGCGCCCCCTCAGTCACGTGATCAGCGCCTCTCAGTCACGTGATCAGTGCCTCTCAGTCACGTGATCAGTGCCTCTCAGTCACGTGATCAGTGCATGCTCAGTCACGTGATCAGTGCATGCTCAGCCACGTGATCAGGGCCTGCTCAGTCACGTGATCAGGGTCTGCTGAATCAAGGGATTAGCGCTTGCTCAGCTGCATGCTTAATCCCTGCTCAGCTGCGTGACTCGTGCCTGATCAGCTGTGTGATTAG